>NC_073740.1:6457447-6533255 GCF_023634155.1 Falco peregrinus | reverse complement strand
ATGTTCAGTATTTTGTCAGATAAAGCAACCTCGAGAGTGGCAGCCTGTGCAATACGAGGCTGTTAAAGAGTTAAAGCAGTGGGGGAAGGGAGGATTCATAATACCTTTGCTATGTCCCTTCTTGAAGTGATGGCAGAGCCTTATATGCTCACACTGCATGACTGGAAGTCATTGCTTTGTATGGTACTAACTCTGACACAGTTTATGATGGGGTTATCTGATTTTTGTGAGCTACCTGTAGTGGCCTTGATTGAAAACTATAATTGGGGAATTGCTGTTAACTGTGAGCAGTTGGCTGGAGAAAATAGTTGTGCTGATTCTGTGACCCAGGCAAGGTATCCCAGGGACAACTATTTGCAGATGAAGGAGATGGCTATTAAGGCAGTCAGGATGGGGGAGCCTGGGCGAGCCTCTAGCGAGTCATTCGCCACAGTCTTGCAGGGTCCTAAAGAGTCATGTACTAACTTTATTGATCGGCTTCAGAATATTTTGCAACAAGTCGAGCATGAGGAAGCTCAAGGGTTGCTTTTTTAAACAACCAGCTATGATAATGCCAATGAAAATTGTAAATGGCAACTTTCACAATCACAACGCCAACATGTGTCAAAATGATTATAACGCAGAACTCACAGCTGACTGTAACTCTCAGGTTGTGCTCTGCAATGCAGCATAACACATTTTTTTGCTTCTCTAATCTCTTCTGTAGAATAGTACACACTCTTAACTTGCTTAGTAAATTAGGCTGCTAGCTTGCTAAAAAAAGTAATACCACAAATACTATTCTTTTTTTTTCTTTTTTTTTTTTTTTCTGGCTTCTTAACAGATGTTGATTCTGTCCGTCATATCTTGCTACAGAACCGAGTTGCTATTAACTTTTAGTATTAAAACAGGGACACGAGTGTGAAGACTTTGATAGGATGTGCTATGTGTATCTGAGTGACCACTCTGAATCAATCCACAAAAGCATACAAAACTTAAAAGCCTTAAACAAAAATCTGCAGCAGAGCCAGGGGCGGGATGCCGTTGGTCTCTTCTCGTGGCTGGGAAACTTTGGGCCATGGATCAAAAGTATTACAGGATTTATTATAATTATCTTTAACCACCTTATTGATGTTTGCCTTATATCTCCCATGCCTTTTTTCCTGTATTCAGTGTTTAGTTGATTGTAACATAAATCAGGTCATGGTCACCCAGCTACACACAACCTTTGCCTCTTTGGAATTAACAAGCAAAAAAGAGGAGGATAGAGAATGTCTGGAGAGAGATGTAGGAGAGGAAGCTGGAGAATATTTGACCTAACAAGAGATGAGAGAACAGCTGGGTATTGTGAAGGAGAGTAGGAAAGACAAACACGGTTATCTAGTGATAAATAGGTGTCTGCATGCGTGTAGTGATATACAGCTATGTAACTGCTGAATGATTTCTGCCCTGAGCCTGGTGGTGCATGCAGCTGCGGTTTGTGTCCAGGCTCAGAGATGTAAATAAGGGCTTCTCTGTTATGGGAAAGTCTCTCTGGTTACATAAAAAAAAGAGGGAATGAAGGGAATGACCCCAGAGGCACGTTCAGAGAAAGCATACTACGTTTTGAACGTTTTGACTGAACCAGTCCTTCTTTGGTGTGCCCTTCCTTGAAACTGACTTGCAGACATTGTTGCAAAAAAGTGAATGTATGTGGGGAATGAAGAATCTTACTGAAAGCCTTGATATTTGGGACAATTGATTACCTCTGTGTAATGTTAATCCAAAAGAAGTTGATATTGTTTGCACTTGGAATGTCGATAGTTGTCTTTATGTAGATGCTAATGTAGTAGGAGGCTATGATGGGAATGTATTGCAGGGGTTCTTCTCTTATGCAGAGTAACAGCAGGGAAAGCATTAAAGAGTTAAATCACCTTGTTTGGTAGGCAGTTAAGAATGTGAGTCAAATTTGCCACTATGACATACAAAACAGAGCAACTACTGGCTTTTTCTTGTTGGCTCAAGGGCATGGCTGTGAGGATTTTGATGGTATGTGCTGAATGGATTTTAGGCGCCCCACTGCAGCAACATGCTATCAAAATCTGAGAAAACGTCAGCCTTTTTGGCATCCATTCACACAGTTGGCAGTATTGTTTGTTTGCTGTTGCCTTGGTTGCTGTCATGTTATCCAGCGCCCCGCAGAACACGGCAAACCTGGTACTAGCTGTTCAAAAACAAAAAGGGGGAATTGTAGAATTGTACAGAACAGAGACAGTGGTTTGTTTTGACATAGATAAAGTGCAGCTTTGGCCTTGCTTTGACGATGTGCAGCTGAAATCCTGCAGCAAAGAGTTAAATAACTTTGAGGGAGTATGAGAAGAAACTAGGATGAGACAGAACAAAGGAGGAATGTGATGTCACCTGTAGAAGATAAGGAATCAGCACGAACAGTAGAGAGTAGCCTGTAGTGAACATCGTTAAGGAATGTGTTGTATGAATTTGTCTGATCACTCAAAAAGCATAGCTCAGAAATTAGCAGCACTGCGCAAGAATATGAAGCATGTTACTGAAGGACATGATCCTTTTTCTGACTGGCTTTCAAGCCTTGGGTTAGGGGGCTGGTTACAAACCATAATCAAAGGAGCATTGATGGTATTGACAGTATTGTTGGTTGTAGTATTATGTGTTCCTTGTTTGTTTCAACGCTTACAAGGAGTGATGAGTAACTTGATCGAATGCATGTTTAAAACAAACGGGATTTGGATTGCTCAAAAACAAGAAGGGGGAGATGTAGGAGGGGGCCTGGAAATCAGGACCATAAGTAACAATCAGTTAGCTGAAAGGAACGTGCTCCAGCTTGTAGGCCACAAACCCTGGGAGGATAAGGAGGGTGAATAGATGACAACCAACAAGATGAGTCAGGCTGAGAAAAGGTAAGGAGATGAGGAACAGATGGAGCCAGGGAGAAGTAACACTTTGCTGTTAATTGATGACTGTAAAAACTTACTTAAAGTGTCCTTTGTTTGTAGTTAACCAAACAGGGATTGCCTAGTATGTAATGCTTAGCTTAAGGAACCAATCTGTTTAAAGCACGCGGCCTCCGGTAACATATATAAACTCATGATTGTATACAATAAATCAACATTTGCTTGCATCAAGCAGTGTCCTGTCTTGCGGCGAATGAAGAGACGGGACGCAGCTTGATGCAAGGAAGTGTCCATTTATTAGTGATTTTCTTACAATTATATATGTTTCTACCTTCTACATATTACACACTGATTGGTTAAATCTTAAGTGTAAAAAACACTAATTGGTTAATATTTAAGGCACACCGTTAGAACAATAGATACTTACTAGTTTATCTTGACTTAGCAATAATTTCTATTCCAAGGTTAGGGAGTTTCTTTCTACGCGGCTTTCTTGATTACATATTGGTGCCATCAGTTCCCTTATCTGGCTACTTGTTTCTCTGTCCGTCTGGTTGCCTCCTCAGCTGTGACGGCTCAGGGGTCTGCAGTTAGCTTGTTCCTTTGTTCCCAGGGCTTGTGCCCTACAAGTTCTAACAATTCATCAGGCTATCAGTACCTGGACTCTTGTCCTTGAGGCCTTGTCCTACATCTCCCCTTTCCTGTTGCACAAAAGGAACCCCTGAAATCGAGCAAAAACAAGGCACAAGTAATAGAACAAATAAAAAACCAACTAAGACATATTATCAATGTCAAAATAACCCACTGTCTTTGTTCCGTACAATTTTACACTTTCCCCTTTTTGTTTTTGAACAGCTAGTACCAGGTTTGCCATGTTCTGCAGGGCCCTTGCAAACATGACAGCAACCAAGGTAATAGCAAACAAACAATACTGCCAATTGACTGAATGGATGCCAAAAAAGGCTGAAATTTTCTCAGATTTTGTTAACATGTTGCTGCAATGGGGCGCCTAAAATCCACGCAGCACATACCATCAAAATCCTCACAGCCATGTCCTTGAACCAACAACAAAAAGCAGCGGCAATTTTGACTCACATTCTTAACTGTCTACCAAACAAGGTGATTTAACTCTTTAATGCTTTCCCTGCTGTTACTCTGGATAAGAGAAGAACCGCTGCGACACGTTCCCATCATAGCCTCCTACTGCATTAGCATCTACAGAAAGACAATTATCGACAAAGTGTAAACAATATCAGCTTCTTTTGGATTAACATTATACATAGGTGGAAGGGCACACCAAGCAAGAACTGGTTCCGTCAAAAAGTTCGAAACATAGCATGCCTTCTCTGAACATACCTCTGGGGTCATTCCCCTCATTCCCTCTCTTTTTTATGCAAAGAGAAACACTTTTACCATAACAGAGAAGCCCCTATTTACATCTCTGAGCCCGGACACAAACCGCAGCTGTATGCGCCACCAGGCTCAGGGCAGGAATCATTCATGCAGTTACATAGCTGTATATCACTACAAGCGTGCAGACACCTATTAAACGCTAGATAACCGTGTTTATCTTTCCTAGTCACCTTCACAATGCCCAGCTGTTCTCTCATCTCTTGTTAGGTCAAATAATTCTCCAGTTTCCTCTCCTATCTCTCTCTTCAGACATTCTCTGTCCTCCCCTTTTTTGCTTGTTAATTGCGAGGAGGCAAAGGGTGTGTGTAGCTGGGTGACCATGATCTGCTTTAAGTTACAATCAACTAAACACTGAATACAGAAAAAAAAAAGCATGGGAGACATAAGGCAAACATCAATAAGGTGGTTAAAGATAATTATAATAAATCCTGTAATACTTTTGAGTCATGGCCCAAAGTTTCCCAGCCGTGAGAAGAGACCAAAGGCATCCCGCCCCTGGCTCTGCTGCAGATCTTTGTTTTAAGGCTTTTGAGTTTTGTATACTTTTGTAAATTAATTCACAGTGGTCACTCAGATTCATGTAACACATCCTATCAAAGTCTTCACACTTGTGTCCCTTTGCTAATAATAAAAATCAATAGCAACTCGGTTCTGTAGCAAGATATGATGGACAGAATCAACATCTGTTAATAAGCCAGAAAAAAAAAAGTATAGGATTTGTAGTATTGCTTTGTTTAGCAAGCTAGCAGCCTAATTTACTAAGCAAGTTAAGAGCGTGTACTATTCTTACAGAAGAGATTAGAGAAGCAAAAATGTGTTATGCCGCATTCCAGAACTCAGCCTGAGAATTACAGTCTGCTGTGAGTTCTGCGTTACAATCATTTGACACATGTTGGGGTTGCGATTGTGAAAGTTGCCCGTTTACAATTTTCATTGACATTATCACAGCTAGTTGTTTTAAAAGCAACCCTTGAGCTTCCTGAAGTTCGACTTGTTGCAAAATATTCTGAAGCCAATCAATCAAGTTAGTATTAAAGTTAGTGACTCTCTAGGACCCTGCAAGACTGTGGCAAGACTCCCGCACCCTGACTGCTTTAATAGCCATCTCATTCATTTGCAAACAGTTGTCCCTGGCATACCTTGCCTGAGTCACAGAATCGGCACAGTTAATTGCTCCAGCTATCTGCTCATAGTTAACAGCAATTCCCCGATTAACGTTTTCAGTCAAGGCCACTACACATAGCTCACAAAAATCAGATAACCCCATCATAAACTGTGTCAGAGTTAGTACCATACAAAGCAAGAATCTCCAATCATGCAGTGTGAGTGTATAAGGCTCTGCCATCACTTCAAGAAGGGACATAGCAAATGCATTATAAATCCTCCCTTCCCGCACTGCTTTGCTTAACCCTTTAACAGCCTCGTATTGCACAGGCTGCCACTCTGCAGGTTGATTTGTCTGACAAAATACTGAACATGCCATAGCGACTCCCAAAACCCATCACTGAACTGATTCCCACTTGCATTCCTGCCACCAATCCCTCAGACTCCCTTTCACCCTCCCCAAAAATACAATCAATGCATCAGGAGAGACAAGGGGGTGGGGAAAAGGTCTAGCTCCTTTTCCAGATCTATAGGACCTGGATCAAAAGGTTTATCAGTGTCAATGACATCATTGTCCGAGTTGTCCTGTTCCCGTGCTTGCTCCTGTGTTGTGAGGGTTGCTGCAATCAGTGACAGAAGCTTTGGGGGCAGAGGAGGTGTGGACAGAATCGCCATCGCTGACGGTGTCTTGAGAAGAGTCGCGCTGTCGGTGGAATTTACAGCTTCCTCTGGTTTAGCACCGCTAGTAGAATTAGTCCACACTTGGCAAAGAGTAGTCAGAATTTGCCACCAAGATGTTAAATGCATTCCCGACACGGAGTTCCCCTCTGCGGCAGCATCATACAATTGGCTGCTGACCGCTTTAATTTCTTTCAAATTCTCTAAAGTTTCTTGGCTGCTCACCTGTCTCGATGAATACAGGTGTTATCCTCGGGGTTTAGGTTGTCCGCCTGGTCCAGCCAGCAAGACGATCGTTCAGCCAAGCCTTTTCCTCCGGAATGCAGCCCTCTTCCACGAGCTGTCTTTTTTATCGACCAGTACCGTCCTTATTGTTCCAAGGCTTGGGAACACCGCCATAGGGGTCACCATTTGAGGAGACTGAGGCACGGACTGCCAGATCTCACTAGAAGACCCTTTATGAGTCCATATACGTCTCTTTCTGGGGACGAAGCCTGATTCCCCGTTACGGATTTCCCACAGCTCACCTCTCAGCTCCGGAGGGATTTCAGGCCGGCTCCTGCTTCCTTTCAGCAGATCATTCAGAGTTCTGTGGGATTCGCTGCATGTCGCTCAGATAGGCGATTCGAGAGCCCTTCACGTTAGATCCTTAAACGCATCACGTCGGGGTCACCAATTTGCGGCGAATGAAGAGACAGGACGCAGCTTGATGCAAGCAAATGTCAATTTATTGTACAGAAGCACGAGTTTTATACAGTTTCAGAAGCTGCGTGTTTTAAACTAATTGGTTCTTGAAGCTAAGCCTTGCATACTAGGCAATCCCTGACTGGTGGTTAACTACCAGCAATTAACCGCAAGGTGTTACCTTTCCTTGGCGCCAAGCTTGGCACCATCCGTCTCCCACTCCCCTGTGCTCTGCAAACATGCCTCATCATGTTAATTGTTGTCTAGACAAGCTCGAGCACATTCCCCTCAGCTAACTGATTGCCACGCATGGTCCTAGTTTCCAGACCGCTCCTGCAACTCTGAAAGAGATGAAAGCAGAATGACAAACTACCACATCTGCTTTTGCTGCCCTGTCGGCAGAAGTTGAAGGCGCTAGAGCAAAAGACTCTGCTACTGCTATGACATTCTCGGGATCCTCGTTCCCAAAAGCCAAAAGAAAGGACAGGGATGCATGGTGTGTAGCAGCAGTGCGGCTAAAGCGCCAAGAGCCAAAGGAAATGAATCTGCCACCGCTTGAATCTCCCGGTCCATGTTGGAGAGAGAAATACCCGGAACGCGTGCATAACGTCTCGACAGAGGACAGCTTCTATCCACCTCTGCCTCTGTCCACGCCTCCATCACCCCAATCGGCATCTGCAGAACGTCACTGTGGTTTGGAGAATGTACAGCTGCAAGATCTCATGAAAAAATTGGAGCAACTTGAGACATGGATGCTAGAATTGGCACAGCCTGCTCCTATAGCACTGCCACTATCTCCCTTCTCTATTAATCCTTTTTCACAGGGTGGAGGAGGGGAGAGTGGCTCTGGGGAGACATTAGCAGCGGGACCGTTACCACCGCTGGTTCCAATGGGAGGCATGGGGGGTAATTGTAATCCAACACGTCGATGGTGGGGAGTCATTTGGGATGCAATTATAGAGGGGCAATTTGGGCCGATGGCCTTTCCTGTGATAGTAACACCACAGGGTAACGAGTGGGAACCTTTAGACTGGAAAGTAATCAAAGAAGCGGAATTAGCAGTAACACAATATGGGTTTAAATCTCCATATACTAACTCAATAATTCAGCATATTTTCACAGCAAATTTATTAACTCCATATGATGTGCGTATGGCTGCACAAGCTTTGTTAACGGCTTCTCAGCAGATACAGTTTTTTCAACGCTGGCAGGCAGCGAGTCATGCTGCTGCGGCCACGCCACGTCAGCAGGGGGATCCGCTGTTTGGAGTGAATGCCCAAATGCTTTACAGGTGCCAGCCCCTTCGCTAACCCTGCGTGGCAAGTGGGATTCCAACCCAAGGTGTTACGATTAATGCAGGAACTAGCTCTGAAAACGATTTTTGCCCTCCATGATGACAAAATAGCACCAGCATTTACGGGGATAGAACAGGGACCTATAGAATCTTACCCAAAATTTATAGACAGACTGCATGCCGCTCTCATGATTAATCCTGATCTGAATGAGGATATGAAAGCAAAGTTTCTTGATATGCTTGCTTATGATAATGCTAATGAGAAAACTAAGAAAGCTTTAAGCCTCCTGCCGTGTGGGTCATCAGCTGTCCAGCTGTTGGAGGTGGCAGAAAGAATGATTGATCAGGAAAAAACTGCCTTTATGGCTGCCGCGGTAGGAGCTGCAGTGAAGCCGCTTGTGCAAGGTAAAAATAATAACGGGAGGCAAGCTAGGAGATGTTTTAATTGTGGCAGGATGGGACATATTAAATCACAATGTCATGTTCCAGGCTCACAGCAAAAGAAATAGTGTGTGCAGTGTTGGGAAGATAATCATAACACCAGTGATTGTCGGAAAAAAGGGGAACGAGACACGGAGCACGTCTCGCCCTTGTGGTACGACACAAGTCCAGGGTGCTTGGACCGCTGCTCCACCGCCACCTCCGGAAGCACCAGAGTGGACCTGACAAGAGCAGTAGCTATTACTCTTACCGACACCACAGTTCAATTGGTTGATTCAAATCTTGTGGGACCTTTGGGACATGGTGTGAGTGCCTTATTAATCGGATGTTCTTCAGTATCTAGGAAAGGTATTTTTGTAGTCCCAGGACCTATTGAAGGACGGATTAAAATAATGGTTTACACACTAACTCCCCCTATAACTATTAAGGAGGGATCAAAAATTGCTCAATTAATTCCTTTTGAAGCAGAAGTGCCTAACGCAGAACAAAAGACAAGGGCTGTAGAAGGTATCGGATCCACCGGTCAGCCTGGTGTTTTGCTAGCCATGCACATCAGTCGGGGAAAACCGGAGGAAGAAACATAACTGAGACACCCTAGTGGACAAGTGTGCAAATTGCAGATGATTATAGACAGTGGAGGTGATGTAACGATTGTACCTTTTCTTAAGTGGTCTAGGCGGTGGCCTCTAATGCCAGCGGGTACCGGCATTGTAGGGGGTGGTGGGACTCAAGCTACCTTTATCAGTAGAGACATAACTGCATTTATGTTCTCTGATGGTAGGGTAGTAACTACATGTCCCTACATAATGCACCTGCCTGTGGCACTAATTGGAAGAGATCAGCTGAAAAACTGATGATCCAATTTGGATTGATCAGTGGCCGCTAAAGCAAGACCGGCTGCAGATTGTCAATAATTTGGTGCAGGAACAATTAGATGCTGGGCACATCGTGCCTTCAACTAGTCCATGGAACACCCCAGTTTTTACAATCCCAAAGAAGTCTGGGAAATGGCAGCTGTTACATGACTACGAGCAACCAGTGCCGTTATGTGTGATATGGGCGCCTTACAACGCGGGCTACCCTCTCCGGTTATGCTACCAGAGGATTGGGATTTGGTGATTATCGATTCAAAAGACTGTTTCTTTACAATTCCTTTACATCCACAGGATGCTGAAAGGTTTGCTTTTACAGTGCCATCGATAAATAAAGCAGAGCCAGCGAAAAGATATCACTGGGTGGTGTTGCCGCAGGGAATGAAAAACTCACCTACGACGTGTCAATTGTTTGTTGCCTGGGCTTTAGAACCCATTTGTGAGCAGTATCCTCATTTACTTATCTAGCATTACATGGATGATATTTCGGTTGCAGGAAAACAGCTGGATTCTGAGCTGTTTTCTCAGCTGAATTTTATGTCAGCTCACGCATAGTCTTGGAAAAAGGGGGTTGAAGATAGCCCCAGAGAAAATTCAGAAGAAAGGGAGATGGTTGTACCTGGGCTGGATCATTACAAATGGAATGATTCGACCTCAGAAAGGGAAAATTAACACAGCAATAGAAACATTGTCTGATGTGCAAAAATGAATGGGAGATATCCAGTGGGTTCGTAATATCTGCGGAACTACGAACGATGATCTGAAACCATTGATGCCGCTCCTGGGAACAACTGCACAGGCTCAGGAGCGCCGTCAATTGAATGAGGATCAGCAACAGGCGTTGCAGGTGATCACTAGTAAGATAGTAACAACTTATGCTCACAGTCGACTAGACAAGCAAGCTCTTTCGTTGATGATAATTAACTCAGGAGGTGAGCGAGAACACCCATTAGGGATTATTATTATCCAGCTGGGAGAAGGGAAACTGCATTTACGAATTTTGAAATGGGTTTTTCTCCCTTTCCAGCCCAGGAAGACAGTGGTTACACACCCTGAATTGTTTTCACAGCTTATTATCAAAGGGAGGCAGCGAATTGCAGATATCTCAGGCCTCGAGCCGACTATTACATATGTACCTGTGTCTCAACTTTATTTGGACTGGCCGTTGTGTGCTTCAACAGAATTTCAAATAGCAGCTGCTGATTTTTTGGGAACTCTCACTAACACTTACCCTTCGGACAAACTTTTGCCATTGTTATCTCATCAGCGCATTGAACATTTGCCTTTGCGATCGGAGGTTCCTTTAAAAGGGATAACTGTTTTTACTGATGCTGGGTGAAAATCTCAGAAAGCTGCAGTCACCTGGAAAGCAGGAGAAACCTGGGAACATAAACTGCTCCCTGGGGTGACCGGAGACTCTTTACAGACTTTAGAACTCCGAGCTGTTACTTGGGCATTTCAGCACTGGTTTCGAGAACCCGTTAATGTAGTATCAGACTCATTATATGTTGTGGGCACGGTACAGCGTTTGGAACATAGTATGGTGAAACCTGTGCGAAATCCTGTATTGTTTACTCTGTTGTTACAATTGTTAACGCTTTTGAACCAGCATCGGGATGAATATTTTATTGTGCATATTCGCAGTCATCAGAAATACGGAGGTCTCGCGTTAGGTAACGCTCGGGCTGAGCAGCTTGTCGCTCCAGCCTGGACAGGTCCTGTTGTTAAAACCTTTGAACAAGCTAGGTTATCACATGAGTTTTTTCACCAGTCAGCAAAAGTGTTGGCCAGGCAATTTCACATTCCTGTGGCTGATGCTAGGGAAATTGTACAGTCCTGTCCTGATCGTCAGAAGGCAGGAGCTGGCCTTGGTTTGGGGGTGAACCCTCGGGGACCCCGACCCCTACAATTTTGGCAGATGGATGTAACTCATATCCCAGAATTTGGCAGGCTTAAATATGTGCATGTTTCAATTGATACCTTTTCCCTAGCGCCCTGAGCAACGGCGCAAGCTGGTGAAACAGCACGGCATGTAATTAAACATATGCATGCTGCCATTATGGCACTTGGAGTGCCTGCACAAATCAAACCTGATAATGGCCCGGCCTACACTTCTTGGAACTTTACTCTTTTTTGTCAGCTTTGGGGTATATGTCCTATCGCAGGCATACCACACTTTCCCACGGGACAGGCCATTGTGGAATGAGTACATCAAACACTGAAAGCGCTTTTGCAAAAACAAAAAGGGGAGAGGTACTGGGTCCGGCAGAGCATCTTGTAAAAGCGATATACGTATTGAACTATTTATGGTTTACAGGTGATAGAAATGAACCGCCAGTAATAATGCATAGTTTGTGTTTGAGATCTGGGGTAAACCAGTGTGGAAATAGTGTTTTTGGTCAATACCGAGATGTCGCTACAGGAGAATGGAAGGGACCTGCGGAACTAAAAATGACGGGGCAAGGACATGCTTGCGTTTTTGCAGATACCCGCGTTAGATGGATTCCGAGTCGCTGGGTGAGGCCCTGGCAAGGGGATCTTAAGAATAAAGAAGTACAGGATCCGGTTGAAGTAGAGGATCAGGTTAAAGTAGAGGATCAGGTTTGATTTCTTATGTTTTACAGGGCATGGGTCAATATCAATGGTAGCCTTATGTCCTGAGGCACTTCAACGACACCAGCATCGACTGAACTTGGTCTTGACCCCATGTGAACGCAGCTGCCCAGCTCAGAACAGATCAAGAAAATCGACACAGCTTGTAGAGAGCGTGGTCTGAACTGTCAGCCTTGGGTTTTCATACATTGCACGTGGTGTGACAAGAAGACTTGGAGAGTCGCGCGTGCATGTGATCGAGATAGTCTGTTTAAATGTCACTCATGTAATGATCGGGTTGTGTTTTGTTCTGAAGCGAGCGAGTTGTCTGACTTTCTAGGTGTGTTAGCATATTGGTAATGTGCTGTTAATATGGAAAGACAAGCATGAATACTTTGAGAATAACAGTAGTTTTCTTGAGGTTTTAAGCTACATTAAGGACCTTGGGTGAAGGGTTTTTAGCAGAAATTAGTTTCAGGCTTTTAAGACGCTTAGCTTTGCAGTGTATTAATCAGAATAATAAGATAGTTGACAGGATTTGTAGAATTAGAATAAACGTTCCTCGAAGCTTGCAGGTGCATTGGAGCAGCTGGGAAAAGGAGGTAAAATGATGGCAACACCCCAGACGTAGAGCACAGCTATGTTGATTTGTTTTCCACCAGGTAGTGAGGGGATTTTTGACATTTTACCCAGAACGAATATTTGGGTAACATGGGCAAATTCAGCTGGGGTAACAGATTTTTGTCTGAGCTTGCAACAAGCAGATAACCCTTTTTGAACCTGTGTGATTGGTATGCCTTTGCAGGAGAATGAAACCGACTTTGATGGGTATTGGAATCCACGGAGCGTAAACCTGGCTAACAGAGAAAGCGGTTCTTGTTTAAGCCCCAACAGCAGATATGTTTGGCCCTCTATGCGTGGCGCAGCTTGGCAGAAAGCGGTCATTGAAAATTTAAATCAATTACATCAGTTACCTTTACAGGAGTTAGACTTATTGGCTAGCATTGTGCCTGTCCAATATGATAATGTTACTGCAACCGCAATGCCAGGTTGTAAAAGCATGTCACCACAGCTCCAACCAGTGAATGGTACAGGAGTGATCTGGTTTGATAAACCGCGGCATAGTTGGTTTACAAGGCAAGGGGAGCAGGGCCGGTATGTACGTTATCTAAATGTCACAGGGCATTCTCTTTGGAGTGACTTGAGAGCCGGAAGGTTACATGTAAGCACCACAGGGGGTTTTAAACTTCCTCCAGGAGTGTTTCTGGTTTGTGGAGATAGAGCATGGCCCCGTATTCCCATGCGACCTGTTGGTGTGCCTTGTTACCTTGGACGGTTAACGCTGTTTGCTCCTCACATGAAAGATTTATTCAATGTCAGTAGGGATCATGGGAGACCTATTTGAACTTTTGATGATACATGTAACGACAATGTACAGCTGCCATCAGTAGCACTGCTATAGCCACATCTATTTTTCTTCCAGGAGGAATGGCAGCCATGAATGCAAAAAATATACATAGCTTAGCATGCTGGGGTCAGAAACAATTTAATTTGACTTCATGAATGGTAAGTGAGCTACTTACTGATGTAGAGGGTGTTAGGCATACTACTTTGAAGAATCGAGCTGCCATAGATTTTTTATTGTTAGCACACGGACATGGTTGTGAAGATTTTGAAAGGGATGTGTTGTTCCAGTTTGTCTGATCACTCAAAAAGCATAACTCAGCAATTAGCAACACTGCACGACAATATGAAGCATGTTACTGAAGGACATGATCCTTTTTCTGACCGGCTCAATAGCCTCGGGCTAAGGGGATGGTTGCAGATTGTAGTTAAAGGAGCATTGGTAGTGGTAATAGTGTTCTTGATTTTGATATTGTTACTTCCTTGTTTGTTTCAATGTTTGCAACGCATAATGAATGGGTTAATTAAACAGATGTCCAGAATGGGGTCTGGATTGCTCAAAAACAAAAAGGGGGATTTCTGGAGTGGCTGGAAGAAAACGGGCATATTATGAGCAGCCCAGACCGAATAACTTGGTTGTAATAACAGGCCGCAGCTCTAACAAGCTGCAGGTGTTGTGAAGGACATGTGCAAGGCCAAGGGAGACAAAGAAACTGTGTATTCACAGAGAGATAAGAGAGTTGGACAGAAAGATCAGAAAAAAAAGGTTACCTGCACAAGGGGGGAGCAGCGTGTTGGCACCGCACTGGGACCAACCATAGGGGAGGTGGGAGCGTGTGAACGAGCAGTTTTAACCGATCACCTTTTACATAACAAAGCGTGTGTAGTGTGAGTATTTTTAGCTGTAGAGTATAAATTGGTGTGAGTCTATTAATAACGTGGCACTAACTTGATCACATTGGTCATATAAGTTGTGCCTGAGCCTACTGCGTCAACAACTACCATCTTCTCAATTCCCCAGGGAGTTTCTTGGTGCTTCCTTTTAACCAATTCACAGATAATTTCCTCTGTAAATGTTAGTTGATGCGAAGGAGTCACCCATCATCCGTGATTTGGGGTTGCTTCAGTATATTAGCCAACTGATTGTTTTCTGGTGGATCCTGTGGGCTCTTAGGCCCTACTTTCTGCCGTTTCTCTGGCTGGACTAGCAATATTTGACTTTCAGCTGCTTCTTTCCTTGCTTGATCTGCCACTTGCTGTCCTATATGCACCGAGCTATCTCCAAGGTGCTGCACTTTACAATGCATAATTGCCAGCACCCTGGGTCAACTGGTCACCTGAAATGATGGTTGGGTCTTTGCCTCATAATTTGACGGGGGATCCTTGAGAGGTTCAGAGTCCTCTTTCTTTCTTTCTTTCCAACAGCCCCATCGGCATGGTCTATTCCAAAGGCAAATTTCAAATATGTCCATGCATTAAAAAAGCCTTGTCTGTTCATAATGATCCCAGTGCCCTTAGTAAGGCTGTGAGTTCTGCCTCTTGGGCCCACGTGTCAGATGAGAGGGCTTTGGCTTCTCTTCTCTCTCTGATAGTTACCACCACATGTCCTGCTCTTTGGGTCCCATTTCGCACAAAACTACTACCACCTACAAATAAGTCCCAGTCTCCATTTTCTGTTGGCGTGCCTTTTAATTCCACTCGGCTAGAATATACCTCTGCCATTGTCTTTAAACAATCATGAGTTGGTTCTTCTTTTCCACTGAGATCATGTCATTTTTGCCCAGGTGTCAGTTCCTGGGCCTCTTGCATCGGTAATACTGTAGCTGCCACCGTGCGCGGACAGGTTGGCCGTCCTTTACTGACACTGTCCAGCTGTTTGGAAAAGCTCCCCACGGCTCTGCTCCATGGTTCCAGGCTCTGGGCCAACACTCCTAAGGCAACGTGTCACCTTTCATGCACAAAGAGTTCCAATGGGTTTTCTAGATTTGGGAGGCCTAGAGCTGGAGCACTCATTCCAGTCCGTTTCCATTCCGTAAAGGCATCTCTGCACTCCTGAGTCCAGACAAGGAGGTTTCCCTTTCCTCCGACACCTTCATATAAAAGCTTGGCAATGAGTCCCAAATTCGTTATCCATAAGTGACACCACCCGGCCATTCCCAGGGATGCTCTGAGCTCTTGTTTTCATTTGGCTTCTGGGATTTGACAAATGGCCCTTTTCCTCCAGCTCCAAGACTCTGCTGGCCCAGGCAAATTGTAAATCCCCAATTGGTTGCTTCTTCTGGGGTGATCTGAGCTCTTCCCCAGGATAGTTTGTACCCCGCTAGGTGAAGTCGGAAAGGGGGGAGTTGTTACTATATTTTTTTTTTTTTTTTCAATTTTGCAGCTGCCTTGCTTCCAGGTATTGCTCTTTGTTTCAGTGTGATCAGCAGTGAGCCATTGCTAACCACCCTCGCTGTGTAAGTTCATGCCAAGAGGAAAAGACGTCCAGAACTTGCGGTCCCTGAGGAGACCGTTGTGTGGTAACTAATGACACAAACACGGACAGTCCATACAGGGGAAGCACAGTGAGCTTCAATTCAATTCAGCCAGCTGTAACCAGAGGGTCGGCTGTGTGTGAGACTCCAGTGTCTGATTGTCCAAACCACTTTTGGTGCTGAAATCTCCGTTTTTAGGCCCAAGCACTGTTTAGGATCTCAACTCCTCTTTAACCACTTTTTTAAGGCACAACTTTTTAAATTTTGGAAAGCAAAGCCTGATTTTAAAAGCCTAAAGCTTCATTTATCGGATAGAAAAGCACATTTATAGAGTTCAGCACCTCCTTCTCAAGCCCTGAAGCCCTGGCTGGCTGACACTTTGTGCAGCCCAAACCTGACAGCCTCCAAAGGGGGGGATCCCAGGGGCTCTCAGGGTGCCCTGCTGCAGCGCAGACCACCCTCTCTTTACATTCCCTCAGGCCTGGGGGAAGCTCCTGGGAGGCAGTTTGTGGCTGCTGCCTCTGCCATGCCACCTGCCACTGCAGCACAGGTGCCTTCAGCATCCCTCCAGGCAGGCAGAGCCGGCTTTTAGGCTGCCCTGCGCCCCTCCAGCGGGCTCAGGAGGCCCAGGTCCCTCAGCCCCTGCACACAGCTCAGCTGCTTTAGGCCCCTAAGCCCACCGTGACAGGCTGCCCGGGGCCCTTCTCCAGTTTCTTCACCCTCCTTTCAGAAGGAGAAACTCATGGGCTCATCCAGCATCCAGCATAATTCCCATGCCCTTCTCCCCCAGCTGTTCCTCGGCCAGTCACACCCCAGCCTGTCCCCATGGACAAGGTTGTTCTGCTCCCAGGGCAGACTTTGCCCACTCTGCCTTGTCAACTTACGGAGGTTTCTTTCGGACGAGTCCCCAGGCATGCCAAGGTCCTTCTGGACTGAAACCCCAACACATCAGCACTTCTAGTCTGTGGGCAAGTGCTTCAAACACCATCAGAACAAGAGGAACGGGAGACCACGATGCACTACATGGAGTTTCTACCTCAGGTTGACAATTCCCACAGTAAACATCTCCGAAGTACCAGGACAGGATATAAAACAAGAAAAGCATGGCCAAGGGGGAAAGGACTGACAGGCTAGGGTGTTTTTGAGGTTTTTTTGCAGGATATTAGGAGAGTACCAGAGAAGAACTTGTATCAGGGAAAGGATGGGCTCAGGGCTGATTGTGGGCACCTATGAGGCAGCCCTGCACCTGGTGTGAGTTCCTTCAGTGCTCAGGGAACATGCGAGGGCTTTGCCTAACTGAAAAACAGGAATGGGAAGGAAGGACAGCACCATTCGGGCTGGTGGGGACCTGGGCAGGTTTCTTGATCAACCTCCTGCACAGAGCAAGGCCAGACCAAGTGACTCAGGGCTTTCCCCAAACAGACTTTGGTCCCTCTCTGGGATAGAGCCAGCACACACTCTGTGAGATACAGATTCCAAAAGAAGGCTGTCATCATTTTGGAAGACTTACTCAACTTTAGGTCCTCTGAACCTCTCTTGTTTCAGCCTATTGCCTCTTGTCCTTGTGTCTTGTGGTACGGAGATGAGCCTGACTATGTCTTCCTGGTACCAGTGCCATGCTGCTGCATGTTCCTCCAAGATCTTTTTTTCTCCAGGGTGGACAAGCCCAAATGACTCAACTTCTTCTCATTTTGCAAGTTCTCCACCTGTGACCACCATGGTGGGCCTCCACTGAACAGGGTCCAGTTTAACAATGTCTCTGGTATACTGGATTCCAGGTACGCTGGATCTATTGTATCATGTGCCGAGTAGAGGGGGATAATCACTTCAATTGTCTCTGCTCAATCTCATCGAGCCCACCATGCTGTTTGGCTGAATTTACCGATGACTCGTGCTCTGCCTGAAACACGCAAGGGTCAACAGGACTGTTCCCACACAGCTGCTACCCAGCCACGCGGTCCCCAGGCCCTCTGATTGCAGGGGCTTAGTCCACTCTGGAGAAAGGACATAGGATTTTTCTTTATCGAATACAATGAGGTTCCTTTGGAAACTCACTTTGACCTGTCTGTGTCCTTAAAGATGACAAACTTGCTTTCCAGTGTTGTGTCTGCTGTCTTGAGTGTGGTGTAAGAGTCGGTCTAAAGAGAACTATATGGTCTCAACATTGCCAGCAGAGACCTGGAGATGGAATGTGGTCCTCATGGACACCAAGACACAAAGACCCTGGGAAAGAGAACTGCATGGCACGAGGAGTACTATGCCGCTCCCTGCAACCTGGGATTGAATAAGGCCGCGTCCAGAAGATGGATCACAACTGTGGTCATAACAACGAACTGGAAAACAATACAAGAACATGTCTCCTGGTCTGAAGCTACCCGCCACTGGAGCAAGATAACCTGGCTCGAGAGGGCGGAGACTGGCGGCAGTCCATGGACCAGAGGAGGAGCAAGGTGTGTTGCTTGGCTTAAAAAGATGCCTTCTTAGCAACTGAACTTTGGAGATCTTCCCCACCAAGGATCACGACGACTGGAAGGACCAGCGGGATGCTGCCTGGACCTGGGACCATAGGGACACCTTGGACCCGTGGTGGTAGCTGTAATCCTCTTTCCTTTTCTTTTTACTTTTTCTTTTATTCACTTTCTGTCTTTCTACCTATCGCACGCCGCTTTACGGGCAAGCAATAAAATTGTGCTGTTGGATTGAAGCATAACCCCTTGGCGTGGTCACCTTGATTTTTTGTGCTTTGAGATCATAGTTAGCGAACCATCACGAGTCCACTGAGTGGACCGTGACATTAAACTGGTGTCACGGACAGGATCCTGAGAGACAGAGGGGTGCAGGTTGTGTGTGGTTTGTAACAGGGGAAGGACGTTTCATTCTAGCCGCACCTGGCCCTACACCCACCTGGGTGAGAGGTCTCCAGAAAGCAAGGGGGGTGACTCGAATTTCCCACACACCACACATACCTAGGCCTTAGCACTCCAAACTCCGATTGAGGGCTCTGTCTGTTGGGATCAAGCTAAAAGAACTCGAAGTGCAAAAGGGGGAAAGTGCTATAGAGGGGGGTTGCCCTCGTGTTAAGAGTATTTGTCTGCTCTGCTCGGGAAAGTGAAGGGACAACCTTGTAGTAACTATAAGCTGCTTTCCTGAAGCAGATTTTTGGTCCCTTCAACCATTTGGGAAAGAGAAGGGCGACACAGCAGTGGCTGTGTGTTTGCAACTAAGTCTAGCCTCCCCTAAGTGGGTTTGGTCCCTTCGTAGTAACAATGGCCGAAAAAGCTGATAAACAAAATCCTTTGTTAATGAAAGATCGGGACATGTTTTACACATTTCTGGCAAAGTATGGGGCTCGACCCTCTGTACCCAGAGGAGATTGGGCTCGAGATAATTGGGCAAACTTGCAGAATGTAGTGGACCAAGTGACATCCTTACAGGCTGAAGCTAAGGTTAGATCAGCTAAGGGCAAATCTATAGTCTGTGCCATTTTAGGAGCTAGCCTGGTCACAGCAATTGAAGATCGCCTTAGAAAATGTAGGAATGAAAACAAAATTATAGAATCCCTTGAAAATTTGGTGAAAGTTCTGCAAAAAATGAATTATGACTTAGAACAACAATTAGAGAAAGAAAGGGAAGAAAATTATGACTTAGAACAACAATTAGAGAAAGAAAGGGAAGAAAACCACTTGTTAAAAACCACCCTGAAGGCAGCATGCTCTAAATACACTGAAGTCCTGAGTGAAATGGAGCCGGAAGTAGAGGAAAAGGGTATTCGACTAATTAACCCATTATACTCTCAGAAGGAGTTGGTGGGGGCGAGAAAACGTTTTGTGGACAACCCTCAAGTGAGACCCTTAATTAAAGCAAAATACACTTATCTGAATGAGGATGAGGATGATCCCCACATTACAACCAAAGAGATACCATATACTGCCACGGAGCTAGCCAAACTGAGCAGAGAGTATGGACGTCTTCCTAAAGAGTCCGAAACAGAGTATGTGTGGCACATATCCCTAACTGGGGGAGATGAAATAGAGGATGTGGGAGCAACCCAACAGAACATAATTTCACATTTGGAAAATTTGGGTTTGCAGATCCCTTCAGAAAAGGTCCAAAAGCCCTCGCAGGAAGCGAATTTCTTAGGAATCTGGTGGAAAGGGGGAATGACATGCATCCCACCAGATACCCTTGCTTCCTTAGAACAGATCAAAATGCCTGAGTCGAAAAAGGATCGGCAACATGTCTTCGGATTATTGGTGTTCTGGAGAAAACACATCCCGGACTTTTCTATCATTGCCAGACCTCTTTATGATTTGCTAAGAAAAGGGGTCAAATGGGAATGGACTGCTTCTCAGGAAGAGGCTATGCAATTGTTAATTTTTGAAGCAGCAGCACACCAAGCTCTTGGCCCTATCCACCCTACAGACCCCTTCCAGGTGGAGTGGGGGTTTGCTTTATCAGGACTGTCAGTTCACATATGGCAGCGGGGCCCTGAGGGTCCAACCCGGCCTGTGGGATTTTACTCCCGTGGCTTTAGGGATGCTGAGAAAAGATACACTGTTTGGGAGAAAGGTTTGTTTGTGGTTAGCTTGGCTCTCATAGAAGTAGGAAAAATCATATGACAGCAACGCATTATATTGAGAGGCCCATTTAAAGTTATAAAAGCAGTCACTACTGGGACCCCTCCCCCTGACGGGGTGGCCCAGAAAGCCTCAGTACGAAAGTGGTATGCTGAGATTGAGCACTACTGTAACACTTTCTCTGTATCTGAAGGAGTTTTTAAAAACCTAGCTACACAAGAAGTAGCGAGCCTGGACGAGGGCCAAGATAAACCTGCCTCAGTCATGCAGGTGGCCCCTCCTTTTCCCTGTGAACAGTCAGTTAGTGCTTGGTTTACTGATGCTTCTGCCAAACGAGAAGGAAAAGTGTGGAAATTCCGAGCAGTAGCGCTCCATACCTCTTCTGATGAGCAAATTATAGCGGAGGGAGAGGGTAGTGCACAAGTTGGTGAATTAATTGCAGTATGGAGCGTTTTTCAACATGAAGCACAAACTGCTTCTCCTGTTTACATTTATACTGATCCTTATGCTGTGTTTAAGGGATGTACCGAATGGCTTCCTTTCTGGGAGCAAAATGAATGGCAGGTTAATAAGATTCCAGTGTGGCAAAAGGAAAAATGGCAAGACATCTCAAGTATTGCTAGCCAAGGGAACTTTGCTGTAGGTTGGGTAGCTTCCCATCAGATAGATGGGGGGTCAGCAGGAGAATGGAATAACCGGGCTGATGAGTTAGCAAGGCTAGCTCCTGTACAGAAGGACCAGACTGTAGAAGACTGGGAACACCTGTTAGAATGGTTGCATGTAAAACGCAAACACACAGGAGCTAAAGATCTGTATCATGAAGCCCCTTGCCTGAGGCTGGCCCGTCACCAGAGATATGTGTAAAACCTGTATATCAGCCTGCAAACAATGTCGAAGACGACTTGAAAAGCACCCTTTAGAGGATGACCCTCTGCCTTTGAGGGAGGGTAAAGGCTTGTGGGATGCCTGGCAGGTGGATTTTATTGGCCCCTTTAAGAGATCGGGAGGAAAACATTTCGTGCTGGTGGGAGTGGAAATAACATCAGGACTAGTCCAAGTAGAAGCCTTTAACAGGGCTACGGGGGAGAACACGGTGAAAGCGCTGCATGAATGGTTTGGAACTTTTCCAGAGCCACAAGAAATACAATCTGATAACGGTTCTCACTTTACTGCCGGAATTGTACAGGATTGGGCACGAAGCAAAGGGATTAAATGGGTATTTCATACCCCGTATTATCCGCAAGCTAATGGAACTGTAGAAAGGACCAATGGTCTCTTAAAACGACTTTTGAAACCTCATGAGGGAAATTGGGATGTCCGCTTGTGGGAAGCTGTTAAAGCCGTAAATGATAGAAGGGGGGTAAACGGATGCCCCAAAATAACCGCTTTTTGCCCAACGGCTCCTTCCTTGATTCCTTCATTAAAGGGACCAAATGATTTAAAGAACCCAGCTCACTTCTCAGGACAACCCATTCTGGTGGCACTTCCTACTGTGGGAAACGTACCACTGGTACTGAAAACCCCACTGCATGCACGTGCTTGGGAAGCCTTTGATGCCCTGGGAAAGGCACATAAGAGAAACACGCGCTGGATAATCCCATCATCTTAACTCTTTTTTGCCTCAGGGAGGCAAGCTCTGTTGTTTTATTTTTACAGGAGAACTCCGAGGGACACTGAGAACATGAACTATAAATAGATGAAAATTCATAGCCCTAAATTTTAAAATGACTAATAGTAAAATTGGACTGGTACTACTTGTTTGTGTTTTCCCACTTACGCATAACCAAAAGGGTGCTGAATGGCCTTGGTCTAAATCTATTGTCGGGTATACTGCTTTTACAGGGCAGTATCCAAAGAATCACTTTCTAAATTTGGCCACTGTAGTACTGTATGATGATAAGGCCTATTCCCCACTTGAATGGGAGTGGGATAGGAAAGACTGGATCAGAACTCTAACTGGAATAATTGGAGAAAAGGTTATGGTAGGATGCAGAAAAGTGGAAGGACTTCTCTATGTAAAGGCCTCTTTAATTACCGTCTCTGGCAATCTTTTGGATCCAAATTTAACAACCAGGATTCACCCCGGTATTTCAGCAAAACTTTGTCATGCTGCTGAGTGCGAATGTGATAAGCGAGAATCCCTTATTATGTGCTGTCGCCAAAAGCACGTCGGCAATTATACCACCCTTGATCCATGTACCAACAACGTTAAGATCTCTAAGTCTTGTAAAAATGACAAGACTGACTGTTGGTATAACCTCACCTTGACGAGACCTGTCTATGTGGTGTGTAGTTGGCGAAGCAATCCGGCAAACCGATCAGATCTATTGAGTCTGACCTTCAAATTCAAAATAAATGCTGTAACTAAAACCCCAGTGATGCTTGTTGCAATAGTCACACACCATGGCATGGACACGACCCTCACGCTGAATGACAAAAATAAAGTTTTACCCCCTTTTATGGTGGCTCAGGGTGACAACATCTCCATACGATGCAGATTAATTACTGAATCCCTTATTGTGCCAACAAACAGCTATGAAATTGAACCCCATGGTTCTATTTTGTCATGTAAAAACCAAAGCCAAGAGTGCTGACTGGATTTGACTGCAATGCAGTACCCCTATAAGATTATGTGTGGCATAAACAACACGGAATACTGGGGGGAACTCAGAATAGATGTCATTACACCTACCACTCAACCAATGGCTGTACCCAATCCAAAACTTTTTGAAATTGGACCATATATAGTCAGAAATACAGGTCAACAACAAAAGTTGTTTAATCCAAAATGGTCTCTTAAACGAGTTGAGTTGTTGATGCAAGTTAATGTTTCAGATATTCAGCCAGCCTGCTCTCCTTTCCTAAAACCCTCTTATGAGGGAGGGATAACCTGGCTGCGGAGACAGACACCTTTGGGAAACGGACTCGGAGAGACCTCACTGGTGTTTTGGGAACAGGATTGGGGTTTCTGAATGGCATTGACTCAGAGATATTAATGACCAAATCGGCAACTACAGCTAATGATCTGGCAGCATTGCAACAACCTTTGCAATCTTCCCTATTGGCTCTGGGAACTAACCAGTGGCAGTTAACAGATGTGTTACCAAAATGGGAAAAGGTGAATACGGAAGATCACAAATTGATTGTAGATACACTTGGCATAATCCAAAATAACCTTTCTCTGGCTCTTAGTTGTATCCAGGCTCAATTATGGATACAATCAGTGGCTGCCTCGATTATTAGAGAAGGTGAAGGAGGCACTTTTCCCACTGAAATTCGGAAAGTAGTCTGGGACCGTGCCACCGATTTTGAGAGGAAACTCCAATCCTGGTGGAATTTGGTAAACTTTACTTATAACCCCACCACAAACATTGCCACCGCTTTTGTACTGACGATGTCACATGCATCAATAAATGTAATCTACCCCATTATTGCCTTAGGATTGAACCAGAAGGGAACCACACTCTATCCTTTCGAGCACAGAGTATGGGCCCAAAAGGTGGATGAGAAATGGCAAACTGTAGATTTGGAACCTTGTATCGTGCAGGAACAACAAGGATTTGTCTGTGAAGGCAACACAATCAGAGCTCAGGACATTTGTTTAGACACTACACAGAGAATCTGCCATTTTGAGATTCGTCCTGACGATAACCCTGAAACAGTGCTTGTATATATTGGCAAGGGTTGTGCATGTTTGAGAACTGCTTGTAATTCTGTATCTGTAGATACGGTGATTGTAGATACTAAGAATCATTCCAATTCTTGCGTTTGCAATTTTATGAACATCACTGGATGTGACTTCTCCTATTTAGCCCCAGGCACATCCCACCAGCTCTTGAAATCTAATTATACACTAATTCACGATTTGCAGCCTGTATCCATTGGAATGAATCTCACCTTGGTAAAACAACTGTTACAGCATCAAGACTTGATCAAGATTCTGGCAAAGGTTAGAGAAAACGGACAGAAAACCTTGATAACTGTCCATCACAATGTGGAAGAAATATACCGTGTCTTGAGAAGAGTGAGAAAAGATGCAGAACACGGATGGTGGGACACACTTTTCGGATGGTCACCGACTGCTACTGGCATCTTGAGCAAGTTGTGTCACCCTATTGTCATCCTTTTGATATTGGTCTTGATTGGTCTTGTTTTGTCAATGATATTGTATGTCTTAAATTGGAGAATGGTAAAGCAATTGACGTATCTGACATCTGTAATCAATGCACGTATCTTGTTGAATATCCCTTCCAATGTGGACATCCCTAAATCTACTGACACAAGGAAAATTGTATAAGACCTAAACAGATTTATGTTTAGTCATTTTTATGAATACCATTTGATTGTTTTGAACTGTTTGAAAGAAAGAGGATTATTTTCCCCTTCTTTTCCTGTCTGTCATTTTCTTTTCCCCTTTTCTTTCCCTGCCCTTTTTTACCCCTCTCAGAGGATTATATCGCTGCCACGTGGTCCTGATAACAATGTTGAGTCGGTCTAAAGAGAACAATATGGTCTCAACATTGCCAACAGAGACCTGGAGATGGAATGTGGTCCTCATGGACACCAAGACACAAAGACCCTGGGAAAGAGAACTGCACGGTACGAGGAGTACTATGCCGCTCCCTGCAACCTGGGACTGAAAGGAACAACTACACCCTGGGAAGGAGAACTGCACGGTACGAGGAGTACTATGCCATCCCCTCCCACCTGGGATTGAATAAGGCCGCATAACAGCTGTCCAGAAGATGGATCACAACTGTGGTCATAACAAGGATCGCGACGATTGGAAGGACCGGCGGCGGGACACTGCCTGGACCTGGGACCATAGAGACGCCTTAGACCCGTGGTGGTAGCTATAATGCTCTTTCCTTTTCTTTTTACTTTTCCTTTTATTCACTTTCTGTCTTTCTACCTATCGCACGCCGCTTTACGGGCAAACAA
Source organism: Falco peregrinus (assembly GCF_023634155.1). Taxonomy (NCBI): domain Eukaryota; kingdom Metazoa; phylum Chordata; class Aves; order Falconiformes; family Falconidae; genus Falco; species Falco peregrinus. The sequence goes on along the minus strand of NC_073740.1, from coordinate 6,507,896 downwards.
TAAAATTGTGCTGTTTGATTGAAGCATAACCCCTTGGCGTGGTCGCCTTGATTTTTTGTGCTTCGAGATCGTGGTTAATGAACCATCACGAGTCCACTGAGTGGACCGTGACTTGTGGTTCATCTAGAAATTCTATGAAAAAACACCCTCTCATCTCCTCCAGGTTCAACAGGCAAGGTGACAGGTTAGATCCCATCAGCACCCATCTACCTGGATGCCTCCAGGCAGAGAACCAGGCACTGATCATGTATGTCAGAGACTGATGATCCAGCTGATTTAATAAATATCTACTTCTCTACTCATGCAGGCCCGAAATATCCTAATGTGGCACCAGAATATTGTGGATGAGGGTTTTGAAAGCTATGCTCCCTTCCACTGAAAGGCGACCACTGCTCTGTCTAAGTCGAGCAATCCTGTCCTTTCCTCACAGAAAGCAGAGAGGATGTCCAGGCACAATCTCTCCTGGTCAACCCACTCACCTCATTCATACACCATGAAATATTACACTAGTGGTCAGTCTCTGGGAATTTTACTTCCCCTGCTCAACCCTTGGCCATGCGTGCCATGGGTGGGTGCTGCCAGCCCTGCGAGAGCTCTCCCCGTCTCCATGGCCTTTCCCAGAGGATGGAGAGTGGCCTCCCTGTGACAGCAGCCTGCTCTCTCAGCCCCCTGGGATACCGCCCCTCTGCTCCCACGGACTGCTCAAGGTTGCCGGAGGTCAAGGCACTTGATCCCCTCCCACTGCTGCTGCTTCTCCTCCAGAGTCCTGCCTGCAGCCACAGAGGCCTGGGAGAACTGGCCGGGGAAGGCAGAGGAGAAGAGGGCAGAGACAACCTCAGCTGTACCCACACCTGCCCTTGCTCAAGTCAGCAGCGGCCACACAGTATCTCTGTGTCTTCTGTGACTGCTCCTGAAGGAGGGAACACTCCTTCGGGTGCCCTGGAATTGCCTCACCGGTCTAAACCGCGTGGTGGATGCCTGGGCTGTTGGAGGCTGCTGTCCTTGCCGAGCAGCTGTGCTGAGCTCTGCCACCTGCCTTGGCACTTGGTTCCCTCAGTGTCACAGCTCTGTCTGCAACAGGACGGGCTGCAGCTGCCTCTGCGTGGGCGCCTGGCTGAGGGCACTGCTGCACATCTGGGCTGAAGCCCCCCAGCTGTGGCACCAGCCCAGCTCTGCCTGGCCATAAGGCAACCTGGTACCAAGTGTCCCCGAGCCCGGGGGTGCAAAGGCTTTGCTTCAGAGCAGAGACATGGCCTGGGCAAAGGAGAGCTGAGTCTTGCGCCCTCGGACTGTGCAATGAAGTGCTGAAATGGGCTCTGCAGGGCTTACTGAAGCACTGAAGACATCCTCCCTGCCCCTGCCTGCAGAACCACCAGACACACACATACACACACGCTCTTTTAGGAGTACTTGGATCCTTTGCTGCAGTTTTCCTGGTGTCCTCTCTAGTAATGGGTTAACAAAAGTTGATACTCCTGCAGAAAACTTTTTCTAGTAAGGGAATTGCCGCTGCTGGAAATAAGTGTCCCCCCCCAGGAGAGGCAAGGCCCGTGAGGGATTGCCTCATCCTGCTGCCCAGCAGGTTCCCCTGCAGCCCCAGGGACACCTGGAGGGAGCCCAGAGGGGCAGAGGAGGGAGGCAGGGAGAGCTCAAAAGCAGCCCTTGGTGGGGGGCTGCTGAGAGCTCCCTGCTGGAGAAATCTGCAGAGCCCTGGAGCCGGTAAGTGTGTGGCTGCAGGGCAATGCCTCTGCAGTTCCTAGCCGGGTCTGCAGCAGCTGGGCCCCCCCAGCCTGTGGGACCGTGTGGGAGCCTTTTGCTGTGGAGGAGGCCAGTGTGCTGCAGAGCAGGGCTTCCCTGCTGCAGCGTGGGAGGGCCAGGGCATGTGGGCTGCCTTGTGCCAGGGCCGGCTGCAGGGCTGTGAAGGTGGCTGTGCAGGCAGGGGTGCCCAGGGCTGTCCTTGCCAGCAGGGTCCCTGCAGCCCAGGGGGCTGTGTGCTGGGGCAGGGGCTCTGCCGCCTGCCAGGGGCAGCTCTCAGCCTGCTGGGGGCTCCCGACAGCTCTGGGGGCGTATGGACCGACCCCTGATAGGGAAGGATCTCTCTGCTGTTGAGAGTGTGCCGCAAGGGTGAGCGCTGCTTACAAGTATAGGTTACCCTCAGAATATGTCTGGATGAGACTTTTCGTATCGAAGGTCAGCGCAGGGATTGCTATGATAAATCCAGGGCTCTCCTCAATCTGTGTTTTCAGTTTTCTGTTGTTGGGGGCAGGAGAGGGGAGGCAGAAATGTTAATGGAGATCTCGAGTTTGAAGATGTCCCTGAGACTGCCAGCTGTAACTCTGAGTGATGAGGAGGTCTGCCAGGAGCCTCCTGAAGTGCCCTCAGCCACTCCTCCGCCTATGAACAGCAGCAGCAGCACCTTTGCTGGAGCCATCAGGGTCGTTCTGAGCTGCCCTTTTCCCCTGCGGGCAGGACCCTGTGCCCAGCCAGTGCCCTTCAGAGAGGCACGTTTGTGCGGGGCCAGTGCACAGAGGCAGAGATGTGGTCTGTGAGCACTGACAGGGAAAGACCTGGCACAGGGAGATACGTCCCACAAGGAAAGTCTCCTGACATCCAGGATATTGCAAGGACTGATAGGAAACTTCAGACAGAATTGTTGTGGAAGGGAGAATCAGAAAGCTCTCTCTGACCATGTGCAGTGCAGACCCCTTTCTCTGAGGCATCCCCCTGGCCTGCTCTCCCCCCAGCAAAGCCTCTGCCCTCAGGGCTGGGGGTCCCGAGGCGTGAGCCACCCCCTCTGCAGCCAGAGCTCCAGCAGAGCCGCGGTGCAGCTCTGCAGCCACGTGCCCCGGTCCCTCTGCAGAGCACAGGGGCTGAGAGCAGCTGCCCGGCAATGTTGGTGTGTGGGAGGTGGCGAGCAGAGCTGGGCAAGGGCAACGCTGCCCTCAGTGCCTGGCTCGCTCGCCCTGGACACTCTTACCTAGACCTTCAGTGCAATTTTACTTCTTTCTCTGCCGTTTTGGGTTAGTTTTATTCTCTAGCTCTTGCTGTCAGGCTCTCTGGGGATGGGTGTTTCAGCTGCAGAGTCACACTCTGACCTTGTGGGTCCTCTCCTGCAGGTGTGTCCATGGGAACAAGTGTCCCAGCTTTCCTCTCAGCTGTGGGGCTGTGGGCAATGCCCTATGTGGGGCTGGGCAAGGGGCTGGTTCTCCCTGAACCTGATGCTCTTGTTAGGGCACTTGGCTACCTCCTTGAAGTTCCCTTCCAAGCAGCGAGTTGCCCTCCAGAGTGGAAACCTGTCCCCTCGCACCCATTAGTGATCTGAAAGCCCCACATAGAAGCGTAGAGTTTCTGTGATGGAGAAAACACTGTTGGGGTGGGTGAAATGAGCTGTGTATCCTTTGCTGTGGGTGGGATGCTGAGTTCTGATGAAAGTCTACAACCTTTACTGGTCTGTGGTGGGTCAGTCCGTTCTCAGCAGTGCCTTGTGGTATTTCAGGGTAACATGGGAGTGTGGCCACCATTCATCTCAGGAAGGTGCAAGCCCATAGAAACTGGGAACCAGAAGGACAGACCACCTCCCCTCACTGTGCACTCACCCACAGGCAATCCTCTTGCCTCACAGACCTCACTCTGTTCCACCGGAGGGCAGCAAAAATGCTCTGCTTTTCTGTCATCCGAGAATAGGCAACAGGAGAGATGGGGGGGAGCTGTGAAAAAAACTAAAGCTCTCTTACAGTGCCTTCACCCTTCCCGTTCCTTAGCACTGGCGCTGCAGACGCTGACCAGCCCTTCTGCGTTGGCACTGGTTTCAGAGGACAAAGTTAAACACCAGGACTGGTCCCTGCCCCCACCCACTGCTGCAGAGTGGGGCTGGCTGGTCAAGAGCCCGTGGGCAGATGCCCTGCTCTTCATCACCCACACGGCCAGCACCAAGCAGGGCTGCAGCCACACAGCTGCAGGAAGGTCTCCGAGAAAAGAGAGGGATGTCTGTGTGTGACGGGGGGATGGTCTGTGGGAAATGGCTTTGATTTTGCTTGCAGAAGTCTCCCCTAAATTATCACTGTCTTTTTCTCCTGTGACAGGACCATATGCCCAGAGGCAGCACATGTCCAACAGCAGCTCCATCACCCAGTTCCTCCTCCTGGCATTGGCAGACACGCAGGAGCTGCAGCTCTTGCACTTCTGGCTCTCCCTGGGCATCTACCTGGCTGCCCTCATGGCCAACGGACTCATCATCACCACCATAGTGTGCGACCACCACCTGCAAACCCCTATGTACTTCTTCCTCCTCAACCTCTCTCTCATCGACCTAGGCTCCATCTCCACCACTCTCCCCAAAGCCATGGCCAACTCCCTCTGGGACACCAGGGACATCTCCTACTCAGGATGTGCTGCACAGCTCTTCCTGATTGTCTTTTTCCTTTCAGCGGAGTGTTCTCTCCTCACCGTCATGGCCTATGACCGCTACGTGGCCATCTGCCAGCCCCTGCACTACGGGACCCTGCTGGGCAACAGAGCTTGTGTCCACATGGCAGCAGCTGCCTGGGCCAGTGGGTTTCTCAACTCCCTCCTACAGACAGCAAATACTTTTTCACTGCCGCTCTGCCAAGGCAATGCCCTGGGACAGGTCTTCTGTGAAATCCCACAGATCCTCAAGCTCTCCTGCTCACACACCTACCTCAGGGAAGTGGGGCTTCTAGTGATTAGTTCCTGTTTAGTCTGTGGATGTTTCATTTTCATTGTGCTGTCCTATGTGCAGATCTTCAGGGCTGTGCTGAGGATCCCCTCTGAGCAGGGACGGCACAAAGCCTTTTCCACGTGCCTCCCTCACCTGGCCGTGGTCTCCCTCTTTGTCAGCACTGCCATATTTGCCCACCTGAAGCCCCGCTCCATCTCCTCCCCATCCCTGGACCTGGTGGTGGCAGTTCTGTACTTGGTGGTGCCTCCAGCAGTGAACCCCCTCATCTACAGCATGAGGAACCAGGAGCTGAAGGACGCACTGAAGAAGCTGATGCAGTCAGGTGTATCTCAGAAGCAACAAATTATCCATGTCCCTTCACAAGGCATTTCCACTTCATTTCTGGAAACTCCAGTGCGTTTAGCATTCTATTTGTGACAATCCTGTTTTTCTAGAAATGTCTGAATCTGTTGCACGTGGGAACCCAGCCTGTCTGACCTGGTGTTCTTTGTACATATGCATGGGTGGACAATTAACCTTGACTCCTGGCTCACATCTCTGTAATAAAAGGAGGATTTCTCAGTTCCAGTGTTTGGACTTTTGGCACTAATTCCAAAGCCAAGCTGAGGAACAAGCTGCAGGAATTGTTTCCTGAACAACGTCTCTGATCTTGGGTTCTCCATGGCTCAGGGGAGGAGGGCATGGGGCAAGGCGTTAGGGCATGGGCCTGTGTTGAGCCTTGGCGTGTGGGGGCCCAGTGCCCATGGGAATGGTGGGTGACCAAGAGGGATGTGCCTGGGACCATCTCCCTGGGCTTTCAGGCACCGCTGCCCTGCACAGCAGCACCGCCTGCTCAGGGCCATGCCTGAGACCACATCCCTGGGCAAGAGCAGGTGTCTCTGTGGATGCCCCAGCTGGGGCAGGCTGCTGTGTCCCTGGTGCAGCAGGAGGTGCCTGGGGAGCCCCCAGGCCAGCAGCCTGGTGCTGGGGACAGGGACTGGCCCCGAGGGGCTGCCAGGAGTGGGCAATCAGGGTCCCTGTGAGAGAGGAGCAGCAGACAGAGGGAGGCAATGGCCTCTGTGTCCTCATGCCATGGCTGGTGCCAGCCCTGGGGCTGACTGGCAGGAGGAGACCCCTCTCTGCCCACCAGCATCTCCTGTGCCCTTGTGATGGTCTATGGCCGTGGGGTGAGTGCCCAGAGCTCTGCAGCCCCCTTTGGGTGGGCAATTGCATGGAGCCAGCCCCGCGTGGGCTGCTGTGTCTGCCTGGGCTGGGGAGAGGGCAGGGGAGGTGGGCAGAGCTCTGGGGGCTGTGGGGGGGCTGGGCTGGGAAGGGCCAGGGAGAGGGAAACCCCAGTGAGAGCTCAGCTGTGTGGGTGTGCAGGGTGGGGGCACACAGCAGGGTGGTCCTGGTGCAGACCCAGGGGTCATGGTGAAGCCAGCAAGGCACCAAAGGAGCGGGACTGAGGGGCCAGATCTGTGCCGTGTTCCCTGCACACCCTCAGAAAGCTGCAGAAGGGAAATTTTCCCCACAAATTCCCAAACACTGCTCATTTCCAAGCCTGGTCATATACCCCAGCCCTCATTAGGGACCACTGCTGCATGGTCACCTCTGTCCTCCTCCGTTGCCCAGCGATACCCAACTCCATCACCATTTCTAAATATAAAGGGAGCCACTTTCCGACTGACACTTGTTACACACAAGTCCCATAGCTCTTGCCACAGTTGGTCTCTCAGGGAAGGCCATTGTCAGAGACCTCCAACAAGATCATGTTCTCATGGCATGGTGTTCTAACCAATATTGATTGAGATCCCACCAGCTGGCCTGGGTCCAGCGCTCCAGTCTTTCATTCAGAACAATTTCTCAAATAATACTCTTGCGCTCTCTCAGCCTCTCTTTGTCCATAATGTGTTCCATGTCCCAACTATCCTTCTGGCCTCTGCAGGACTTCTCTGACGTGTCAGGGTCTTTCATGTGCTGGGAGCCCCATTGTGGGCTCAGCAGTCCTGATGTGGTCCTGTGGTGGGTTAACCTTGGCCAGTGGTGAGACAAACATTCAGCTGCTCATTCGCTGCACTGACTCAACAGGACAAAGGAAAAAATAAACCAGCAATGCTCATGGCAAAGATAAAGAGATCTCTTAATGATTCTTTTCATGTCCAGAGATGTGAGGTCTTGGCAAAGATTAATTTATTGCCAATTAAAAAAATGTTTGGTTTGTGAGATACTATGGCAGGAGAAACAATGGGTGAGATAATCTGGTTTATTCTGGGGGAATCAGTCTCCTTGGTGTTGACAGGACAGGTAAGCAAGGATGCCAAGAGTCCAGGGGCTTGTGGGCAAGTTCCTCAGACCAAACAGGTTGCCCACTCTGATGCTCACCTGCACCTGGGTCTCCCCAAAGAGGACAATCTGCTCAGGGATTTGAAGACCAGGGCCACCTTGCTTCTAGTAGTGTGCAGTTGTGGTGTCCCTGATGCCCAGGCACATGGGGAAGGAGAGCAGCAGAGCACAGCCCAGGACAGGAGGGAAGGAGAACCTGGCCTGCTGAGGGCACTGGCAGGTGGGATCCCATGGGGGCAGGGCCCTGAGAGCATCCCTAGGCCTTCCTGGCCCTGACCAGCCTCACCTGGGGCCTCCACCCAAAGCTTTGTCCGTGGCTTCGGGAGGCCATTGAAGCCAGGCAGGAGATTCAGCCCCAGCACAACCTGTGCTGTAGGTGTGCGGGTCTCCAGGCACAACCATAGGAACAGCCTGGCCTGTCTATTGACCTTGTTGGTTCTGAATTTCAGGCTCACTTCCCAGCTTCATTCTGAATGGGGTGGCCAATGAAATGACTCCATGGCCCTCCAAGTCCTGGGGACATTCTGTTGCCTCCCTTCCTTCCTCAACTCCCTCCCACATACACACCTTCCTTGTTGTAATGGGCTGTCTCCGGCCAAAAGCCCAGCAGCCACCCAGCCGCTCCCTCCCTCCTTCCCTCCCCAGTCAGGGCCCAAAAATGAACACAGTCATGGACAGGGGGTCTAACGAGGGATGAGCACGGAGACACAATCACTTCCCGCACTCCCTTGTCAAGGCACCTCTTCATACGCTCCAGGGCACGGCTGGCTGCCTCTGCTACCAGGTCACGGGCTGGGATTGTGTTTTGCCTTCTGTCCCCCAGCACCACCAGGGCCTTTTCTGCACAGACACTGCCCAGCCAGGCAGGTCCCAGGCCCTGCAGCTGCAGGGTGTTAGTCCACCCGAGGGAGGTGCAGGCTCTGCCCTTGGTCCTTCCTGCATCTGTGCAGCTCCTGACAGGGCGGCCACCCCACCTGCCAGGGTTCCCCTCCATGGCATCCCTAGGGCACAGGGATGGTCCTCTCAGTTTGGTGCCACCGACAGACACTGTGAGAGTTGCTTCCACTGGATTATCTTTACAGCTCTTAAACTGTAAGCAGGAGAGTCCCCTGTGGTGCCCACACTGCCCCAGTATGTCCCAGTGGCCTCCAGGTGGGGTGTGAGCCCTTCCCCACTGCTCTCTCAGCCTGACCATCCAGCTGGTGTTTTACTCATCTCTTTCTGTTTGCACCCAGAGTGTCATGGCATCGCTTGGGCAGAACACTGAGGGAGACCATGGGAAGACATTTGTAAAGCTGAGGGAAATGACATCCACTGTGGAGCTCCTCACGCACAACTGCAGGCTGTCAGGTTGGCGAGGCAGGATTTACCCTTGGAAAATCCACCTGGACAGTTACCCGCTCAGGTGCCAGAAATGTCACCCAAGAGGACTCGAACTGATGGCACACCCCTCACCACTGGGGGTCTGTGCAGCCTGTGGTTCCCCGAGCTAAAGGCTGAAGGTGAAGAAGGAGGACAGCGCTCTTGCTTCAGTCCATTGCTTCCTGTGCTCCTGCCTTGTACCACAGTGAGTTCTTGGAAACCTTGCCATAGGCAACGCAAGGCTCTTACATCCTCCCACAAAAGCCCTCCATTCTCCAGGGTGGACCAGCCCAGCTCCCTCAGCCTGACCTAACAGGGCACGTGCTCCAGCCTTGACCATCTCTGTGATTCTTTACTGAAATGGCTCCAGCGTGCCAATGTCTCTCTGCTATTGCGGAGCACCAAAGCTAGACAAGTACTCTAGATGTGGGGAAACAAGTGGGAAGCAGAGGGAGGGAATGACTTGCCGTGGCTGTGCTCCTGGTCATACAGCCCAGGAGGCTGTTGGTCACCTTTCCTGATGGCTCCTAGTTTGCCGAATGCAAACCAAGGACCCAGCCAGGCAGTCCCTGCCCTGTGTCATCACAGGGCCTCGGTCCACTTTAGGGGCAGGACTTTCAATTTGTCCTTCTTGGGTATCACGAGATTCATGGGTGCTTCCAGTCAAGAGGAAGTTCCTCCAGTCTCTGTGACCTTCCAGTGGGGATGGAGAATGGCCTCACTGGGACATCGGCCTGCTCACACAGCTCCCTGGGATGCCGCCCCTCCACCTCCCTGGAGTGGGAAGCATTGAATTTGGTCAAATGACTCCTGACATGATCCCCATCCACACTTGGCTGGTTCCCTCCAGAGTCCTGCCTTCAGGCACAAAGCTTTGGGACACGATGCTGGGGAAGACTAAGGCAAAGAGGACCTGGAGGATGTTCAGATTTATCTAGACCTGCTCTTACTAAGCTCAGCAGTGGCCACACAGGGGCTTTGTTTATTTCTTAAACTGTTCTGCAAGTAGTGACAGATCCTCTTGATGCCCTTGAACATCTTGCAAGACCCCATACTAAGCAGGCTTTGGCTTCCTTGAAGACATCCCTATTTCTAAATTCCTCTTTGAGCCCTTGTATCCACCTCCAGGATGCTTCCTTTTCTCTCTGGAGATTCTTGAGGAATTCCTTCTTTAGCCAATATCTCTCTTGACATGTCTGCTTGATTTCCTGCTCCTCGGTATGGACAGTTCCGCTTGGAAAATGCTTTCCTGAATGACCAGCCGTACACAGCTCTGCTGTCCTTGAGTGCTGCTGCCCATGGGACTACCACTACAAGTCCCCTGAAGAGGCTAAAGTCTTCTCCCCCTATTTCATGAGCACTACAGCCGGGGCTGACACTGGTTTTCACATCCCTCAGCAGCACTGCCTGTTTGGCAAGGACCAGATTCAGGTGAGCGTCACCTTTGTTGGCCTGACACCTGTGCAAAGAATTTGTCTCAAGAGACCCCCGACACCAGCTGGACAGGGTGTATCCTGCTGTGCTCCCCTTCCAGAAGGCGTCAGGGTCATGAAGTCCCCAATAAGAGCTGGGATCATGGACCTGCAGACTTCCTTGGCTTGCTTAGATAAGCCTTCCTCCGCTGCCGTACCCTGAGTGCGGGTGCTGTGTCTCCCACCAGGATGGCACACTAACCGGCCTCTCGCTGACACTCTCCTGCAAGGGCTCACCCAACCTGCTGCACACCCCGGAGAGGAGATCCGCACGTGCAACAAGTGCCTGCACACGGAGGGCATCCCCTCCTCAGCTTCCTGGCCTGTCCCTCGTGAAAAGCCCACACCTTTCCCGGCCGCACCACTGTGACCCGTCCCACCACCCGTCATGATTTATTTCATCAATATCATGATTTACTCCATCAATATCCAGCACGATGACAGCATGTGGAAGTCCAGCTCCTCCTGCCTGTGCCCCAGGCCCAAGCCATCGGTGCGCTTCTGGGCTGCAGCACCTCAGCCGTAGCGCTGGGGCCAAGCTCAGGCTTCTCTCGGGCAAAGCTGGTACCAAGCGCCCCCGAGCCAGCGTGTGCCCGTGCTGTGCTGGAGACCAGAGACCTGCTGGAGTGGGTGGCGGTGGCAATCTAAGTGCACCAGCAGAGGAAGCCCTGCCCTCTGCAAGGCCAGAAAAGCAGTGCTGGGCTCTGCAGCCCTGGCAGAAGAAGGCTTGGCTAGCTGCAGTGCTGCTGAGGCCCCTGAAGGCCTGTGGGGGAGGGGAGGCTGACCTCCAGGAGGACATGGTGCTGCTGAAAATGTGCTTCAGTTTGCATATGCTGTGATCCAGGAACACTGTGAGAACCATGCACTGGTTCTTTGATGGTATCTTCACGGGGCTGAGCAAGGGATTGTTGGAATAAGTACCAGTGGAGTGTGGGAGTAGCCAGGTGATTGGAACCCCCACTGTGATGGGCTTCCTGTTCATGGACCAGCTGGATGAACTTGGGTCAGACCGTGACGCACTGCAGGGCTGGCATTCAGTTGCTGGTTGACAGAAACCAAATCTACCTGAGGTGCCACCTGGGCTTCCTCAAAGGAACCATATTCCTGACAATAAAGATTTGGATGCCCACGTTTTTATGTTGCAGAAGGAAGCCGAGCTACAGCAGATACCAGAAGCAGTTACAAATGCTGCAATACCTCTTGTATGGGCTTCAGGAACACCAGGGCAACCCCAAGCAGGGGAACCAGTAATCATCCAGTGGAAGCCAAATGGCAGACCAGCAAGTCAAAAGCTGTACCCAGTTAAACTACAAGTCAGGACAGGGTTGGAGTCCTTAATTGAACAAATCACAGATTTTGGGTTACTAAGAGAATGCCAATCAGAACATAACACTCCAGTATTACCTGTCAGGAAGCCAAATTCAGAAGAATACAAACTGGTGCAAGATTCACGAGCTATAAATGCAACTGTGCAAGATGTCCATGAGGCAGTAGCACACCCGTATGCCCTCCTGACCACCCTGAAGGAGAATGAGGAATGGTTTACTGTATGAGATGGAAGATGCGTTCTTCTGCCTTGTGCTGGCTGCTGCCAGTCACCAGTCGGTTGGTTTCAAATGGGAAAGCCCTGAAACTGGTCGAGAAACCCAGCTGTGCAGGGCTGTATGACTGCAAGGAGTTAAAAATAGTCCTACAGTCTTTGGAAATCAATTAGCCAGTGAGTTGGAAAGCTGGCAAAAGAGGTAGGAAAATGTCGCCTTGCTGCAATAGGTAGGTGACATACTGCTAGCAACCAGTAGTAAAGAAGATTCTATAACAAGGACCTCCTAAACTTTGGGGGCTAGCAGGGTACAAAGTACCCTGGGAAAAGGCAGAGACCACCCCAGAAGAAGCAACCAATTGGGGATTTACAATTTGCCTGGGCCAGCAGAGTCTTGGAGCTGGAGGAAAAGGGCCATTTGTCAAATCCCAGAAGCCAAATGAAAACAAGAGCTCAGAGCATCCCTGGGAATGGCCGGGTGGTGTCACTTATGGATAACGAATTTGGGACTCATTGCCAAGCTTTTATATGAAGGTGTCGGAGGAAAGGGAAACCTCCTTGTCTGGACTCAGGAGTGCAGAGATGCCTTTACGGAATGGAAACGGACTGGAATGAGTGCTCCAGCTCTAGGCCTCCCAAATCTAGAAAACCCATTGGAACTCTTTGTGCATGAAAGGTGACACGTTGCCTTAGGAGTGTTGGCCCAGAGCCTGGAACCATGGAGCAGAGCCGTGGGGAGCTTTTCCAAACAGCTGGACAGTGTCAGTAAAGGACGGCCAACCTGTCCGCGCACGGTGGCAGCTACAGTATTACCGATGCAAGAGGCCCAGGAACTGACACCTGGGCAAAAATGACATGATCTCAGTGGAAAAGAAGAACCAACTCATGATTGTTTAAAGACAATGGCAGAGGTATATTCTAGCCGAGTGGAATTAAAAGGCACGCCAACAGAAAATGGAGACTGGGACTTATTTGTAGGTGGTAGTACTTTTGTGCGAAATGGGACCCAAAGAGCAGGACATGTGGTGGTAACTATCAGAGAGAGAAGAGAAGCCAAAGCCCTCTCATCTGACACGTGGGCCCAAGAGGCAGAACTCACAGCCTTACTAAGGGCACTGGGATTATTATGAACAGACAAGGCTTTTTTAAGGTAAGGACATATTTGAAATTTGCCTTTGGAATAGACCATGCCGATGGGGCTGTTGGAAAGAAAGAAAGAAAGAGGACTCTGAACGTCTCAAGGATCCCCCGTCAAATTATGAGGCAAAGACCCAACAATCATTTCAGGTGACCAGTTGACCCAGGGTGCTGGCAATTATGCATTGTAAAGTGCAGCACCTTGGAGATAGCGCGGTGCATATAGGACAGCAAGTGGCAGATCAAGCAAGGAAAGAAGCAGCTGAAAGTCAAATATTGCTAGTCCTGCCAGAGAAACGGCAGAAATTAGGACCTAAGAGCCCACAGGATCCACCAGAAAACAATCAGTTGGCTAATATACTGAAGGCAACCCAAATCACGGATGATGGGTGACTCCTTCGCATCAACTAACATTTACAGAGGAAATTATGTGTGAATTGGTTAAAAGGAAGCACCACGAAACTCTCTGGGGAATTGAGAGTTTGGTAGAAGCCTTGAAAGGGCAAGTTCTAAATGTACCATGACTGGGAAAACAAAAAGCAGAGTGAAGAAGCCTGAGTTGTACCTGAAGAATAACCTCACCTACCCCAATGATCTTTCCCAGGGCTGACAAAGCCCAGGGGATTACTGGCAATTAGACTTTTTCCAAGTTACTGCAGCAAAATGGGTATCCGTACCTTTTAGTAATGGCAGATGCTTTTTCAGGCTGGCTGGAAGCTTTCCCTTGTCGCACCAATAAGAAATATCGTAAGTGTAAGTTCAGAGATTATACTGAGATTGGGGTACCCATAGGACTTTCTTTGGGTAGGGGTCGACACTTGGTAGTAGAAGCCCTTCACCTTTTAGCTAAACTAGGAGGGGTAAAATGGGATCTCCACACTCCATGGAGACCTCAATCAAGCGGGAAAGTAGAAAGAATGAAGCAAAGCCTGAAAAGACAGATGAGTAAAATCTGACAAGAACCTCAGAGAGAGCAGTCAGATGCTTTTCCCTCAGCATTGCTACAGATACAGGATCCAGCGTAAACGGAAGGAGAGACTTAGTCCTTTGGAAAGGATACATGGTAAACCTTGCCAGGTGACAGAAAGGGGAGTGAATCCCAAAATAATAGAAGGGAAACATGGCTTAAAAGAGTATGTTCAGTCTTTATGAAAGGTCCTGTCCTCTCTCCAGAGGTACGTCACTGTGAGCGCAGATCTGTCCCTGGACGTGCCTGTACATCACTACCGACCCGGAGGTTGTGTGTATCTTAGAACGTGGTTGGATGAACCTCTGAAGAGAAGTGAAAGGACCTTTCCAGATTTTGCTCAGCTCCTACGCTGCTGTCAAGCCTGAAGGAGTCACTCCATGGACGTGCCATAGCAGGGTTTAAGCAGCCACATCACCAGAATGGACTGTCAAGCAAGAAAAACCTTTATGCTTGAAACTACCTCCAGAATCATGAAGTTCTAGGTTCGGTATCTTGCATTATTGCCAGACAGCATATAAGTGAATGACTGAAATGCGACCCCAGATAAGACTGGGCTGTCTACAGGGAGGCTGGAGCCTGCTACTTGTCTCTCCTTTGTAGATATATGTTGAAACATGTTTTACAGATGTATAGAATTTGGCCTGTGATGTGGTATGCTAAATCCTCAGCTTGGGTGGGATCAGGAGGAGTCATGGACATGGAATACTCATTTGAAAATTGTTGAAGAATCGATAAATGCTGTTAGGAGGAGTGATTGTTGGGTAGGTACCCATTTCCCTGAATGTCCTCATGCAGGAATGCCTGTAGCTGGTATCCCCATCCCATTGGGGACTCGTGGGAGTAACTGTGGCTAAGACCAAAATACACTCATTGGAACGAGACTGACCTCCAGACCTGGACAACACTGAATCCACACTCAGTGTGAAGTGTGTCACTAAAATGAAGCCGAGACACACCAAAATGGAACTCTGGTCTTTGTGGGGCCCTACCCACATTGTGATTGCCCAATGCATTTCATGAAGCTGTCAGAACTAACTAGCAGTAGGTACTGGAATGTTCCACTGGGCACTGGGTGGTGCTGGATATGTGCCCTGTAGCACAAAAAGCATTACCACCAAGGTGGTCGGGTAGATGTACACGGGGAGGGATTTTTCCTGATATGACTGGCTGAGACACTGGAGAACAGTCGGTGGGGAACAACTTACCTGCGGAGATACAGGCAGAATCAACCACCCCTTACAGAGAGACCCACTGGGTTTCACTCTTCTGCTGGGTGGTTTATTCCTTGGCGAGGGGCTGCTGAACTGGGGAAAGCAGTGACAAAGAGATCCACAGGAAAGGAAGAGATGGCCAAGGACACTGCAGGTGCCATAAACTGCACTCTGTACGGCACAGGCAATGGCCGTACGCAAGGGGACAACCCTTGGGTTCTCTTGGTGACTTCCAGCCTTGCCCATGCCCCTTGCCTTCCGTCTCACGTTGTCCTACGCTGTCCCACGGCTGCTGCTTTTCCCCGGCAGGCCACAGGCACCCATCTGGCTTCCCCACCGTGCTCTCACCCTGCCCTTGCCACACATGCACTGATGTCTGCCCACCCTCACACGCTGTTCCTGCAAACACAGACATGGACTGATCTCATATTCCTTCTGGACGACGTCTCCCACCACAGCACAAGCCCCTGAGTGACATTTCCTCCTCCTGACCTCCAGTCTCCACTTTCCCAGCTGCACTGGGTGGCAGTGCTTCTCCCTCCTGCTCTTCCCTACCTCCAAGGAAAACTCCACCACCTGGGAAACCACCCTTCAGGCGGGCATCCCGACCCATCCCCCTCCTTGTGGCCTTTCCCCTGACCATGCCACGGCCTCATCACGCTCTTCCAAGGCTGCGAGCCTTTCAGCTTCTCGCATAGACACGAGCAAGCGGTGTGCCTGCTGCGGTGCTGTCATGTTCTCAGGCAGCAGTGACGTGACAAGCAAGAAAGAAGCCCCTTGGTTCTGCTGGCCTGCCCGAGACACGGGCAGATGGAGCTTAACAGCACGTGTCCCAGCCATGAGTCAGGGGCTGCCCTACGCGCTGTGTCAGGCAGAGGTGACCTCACCGCCCCTTTCCCAGGCACATTGCTGCTGGTGGCCTGTCCCCTCCGCAGGCAGAACTGGCCTCACTGCCCCCGTCACAGCCATTGGCTTCCTGCTGGAATGTGAGTCCCTGAGACACAACTCACCACGAGATACCGTCCTCAGCCGTCACCCTCCCCGTGGCCCAGCACCCAGCAGATAAAGGGAAGCTTCTGTCAGCCAATTTATCTCATGGATTTCCTACCTACCATTTGGCTGAGAGAACATTCCCCAGAGGAACTGCTTTGTTTCTACTGGACCATGTTTTGTCTCTGCTTCTGCGCCTCTGTTTTCCCTTCTTCCCCCTGCTATCCCATCCCAACTGAGCTCTCCAGGGAAGTGAGTCAATGAGTCCTAGAATATCTCAGGTTGGGAGAGGCCCCTGTAAATGCCCTTGTCCAGCCGTCCTGCTCAAGGCAGGGTGAACTGGATGGCATCGCTCAAGGGCTCTGCCCACTTTGGCATCATCCACAGGAGGGTCTGAAAAGCCACTTTGTCAACTTGTACTGGGAGACAATAAAGACATTCAACACAGTTGGCCCAACTGCTTGCACTGGAAGATGCCACTAGTCAGTGGCCACCAGGAGGACTTGACCACTGGTGACATTTGGTCTTGAGCCCCTGTGGCGTATGATGCACCGACTCTGGGAGAGGATCGAAGGCACAAAGACACTTGAAGACACCTCGAAGACACTTTATTAATCAATAATCAAGCAAGCCTTTTATACCTTTGCAGGGGGCTGACGTGTCAGCCTGTAATTGTGCTCAGCAATTTTCCACTCTGGGCTCTTTTTTTATTACAGACACAGCAGCTCAGCAACTCCCTTTACCTACAAGGCCACAAGCTCTGCAGACCACTCTCTATCTTCAAGTTTCTCCTCTTGCTCCCATGGCTTCCTTCCAACAAGCATAACTGTGTCTCTCTCCCAAGGTCGGGTTTCGCTCGCTGATGCTGTTGAGCTAGCTCGAGACATAGCCACAAGCCCCCAGCCAACTTCCACCCACAGTATCCTCCATTTCTTCACTCCAGAAGTCACCCATCTGCCTATACAGAAAGTGCAGGAGAAAAAGTCAAAAACCTTGCAAAGGTCCAGGTACAAACCATCCCCTTCTTGCCTCAATACGTATGGGTGCAGCAAGCCCTTTGATGTCCCACAATTACCTGGAAATGGCTGCAGGAGTATTTCCACCATCGTTTCCCCAGACACTAAGGTGAGGATGACCAGCCTGTATTTCTCCCAATTGTCCTTCTTGCTTTTCCTGAACAAAGGCTGGATGTCTGCCTTTTGCCAGGACCCCAGAACCTCCCTGATTGCTCGGACACATTTGAGGGCACCATCCAGAAAGGGTGCCGTGATCAGACCGAGGCCCTTGCAATGAGCCTGCCCAAGGCGGGTGAGATGAATCTCCCTGGGACAGTGGCCTTTGTTCCTGCAGTCACACACAGGAACAGCCAGGCGCTGGGAGGTGTCCCCACCTCAGCTGGCCTCATGCACTGCTGGCGTGGTTGAACCCCAGCCTCACGCACACAGGGGTGCTCAGAGGCACGAGCCCGTCCCTGGCACGTGCGGAGGCAGAGCACTGCAGCAGGCACAGTGACTGCCTGGCCTCCTGCTGCCCCTGCCAGAGGCTGGCAGCACCTCAGCCCGGGGGTGTCGCGCCCTGCTCGGCACCTCTCGGAGATGGCCCTCGTCATGAGCAACGGGCACGGGGACCTCGGTTCAAGGAAGCACGTTGCAGTGCTGCATTCAGGTGGTCTCCACAAATCCATAGCATTTTATGGAGGTCAGCACCGTCACAGAGTGCCGGTTGCCTGCCCCTGCCTGCGCTCACAGGACTGCCACGCAGCACGGCGGTGACCAAGCTGCCAGAGCCCTCAGGCCTTACACCAAGGCATGGGGTCAGAAGGAGAGTGTGGAAGTGGAAGAAGGACAGCACTTGAGAGCCAAGGGCTGGTGTTCCCTGGTACTGCTGCCATGCCAGGAACCTTTTCCCCTCCGTCTGTGGACAGAGGAACTGTCCCTGCAGCTCCAGAAAGGCCTTGGAAGGAAGAATCCCAGCCAAAATAAAGTTGCCTAATGGCCCTTTGGCTTTGTTAGATGAGGAGAGAGCAGGGCACCTTCAGAAAAGAAAATCACAGAAGGAATAAGAATGGGGACGATACCTTTGTCAGAAATGAAATACCATGAGCAACTACAACAAATTCAGAAGAGAGTCAGGGTCTGTGATGAATTACATTATAAATATTATTCATAATTTTATTCCTTCAGAAGAAGATACAGTTATCAGTTTGCACATTGCACCCTTCAGCTCCTGGTTCCTCATGCTGTAGATGAGGGGGTTCACTGCTGGAGGCACCACCAAGTAGAGAACTGCCACCACCAGGTCCAGGGATGGGGAGGAGATGGAGGGGGGTTTCAGGTGGGCAAACATGGCAGTGCTGAGAAAGAGGGAGATCACGGCCAGGTGAGGGAGGCACGTGGAAAAGGCTTTGTGCCGTCCCTGCTCAGAGGGGATCCTCAGCACAGCCCTGAAGATCTGCATGTAAGACAGAATAATGAAAATGAAACACCCAAACACTACTAAGACACTAGCCACAATAAGCCCCACTTCCCTGAGGTAGGTGTGTGAGCAGGAGAGCTTGAGGATCTGTGGGATTTCACAGAAGACCTGTCCCAGGGCATTGCCGTGGCAGAGCGGCAGTGACAGTGTATTGGCCGTGTGCAGCGCAGCACAGAGAAACCCACTGGCCCAGGCAGCTGCTGCCATGTGGACACAAGCTCTGCTGCCCAGCAGGGTCCCGTAGTGCAGGGGCTGGCAGATGGCCACGGAGCGGTCATAGGCCATGACGGTGAGGAGAGAACACTCCGCTGAAAGGAAAAAGACAATCAGGAAGAGCTGTGCAGCACATCCTGGGTAGGAGATGTCCCTGGTGTCCCAGAGGGAGTTGGCCATGGCTTTGGGGAGAGTGGTGGAGATGGAGCCTAGGTCGAGGAGGGAGAGGTTGAGGAGGAAGAAGTACATGGGGGTGTGCAGGTGGTGGTCGCACACTATGGTGGTGATGATGAGGCCATTGGCCATGAGGGCAGCCAGGTAGATGCCCAGGGAGAGCCAGAAGTGCAAGAGCTGCAGCTCCCGCGTGTCTGCCAATGCCAGGAGGAGGAACTGGGTGATGGAGCTGCTGTTGGACATGTGCTGCCTCTGGGCATATGGTCCTGTCACAGGAGAAAAAGACAGTGATAATTTAGGGGAGACTTCTGCAAGCAAAATCAAAGCCATTTCCCACAGACCATCCCCCCGTCACACACAGACATCCCTCTCTTTTCTCGGAGACCTTCCTGCAGCTGTGTGGCTGCAGCCCTGCTTGGTGCTGGCCGTGTGGGTGATGAAGAGCAGGGCATCTGCCCACGGGCTCTTGACCAGCCAGCCCCACTCTGCAGCAGTGGGTGGGGGCAGGGACCAGTCCTGGTGTTTAACTTTGTCCTCTGAAACCAGTGCCAACGCAGAAGGGCTGGTCAGCGCCTGCAGCGCCAGTGCTAAGGAACGGGAAGGGTGAAGGCACTGTAAGAGAGCTTTAGTTTTTTTCACAGCTCCCCCCCATCTCTCCTGTTGCCTATTCTCGGATGACAGAAAAGCAGAGCATTTTTGCTGCCCTCCGGTGGAACAGAGTGAGGTCTGTGAGGCAAGAGGATTGCCTGTGGGTGAGTGCCCAGTGAGGGGAGGTGGTCTGTCCTTCTGGTTCCCAGTTTCTATGGGCTTGCACCTTCCTGAGATGAATGGTGGCCACACTCCCATGTTACCCTGAAATACCACAAGGCACTGCTGAGAACGGACTGACCCACCACAGACCAGTAAAGGTTGTAGACTTTCATCAGAACTCAGCATCCCACCCACAGCAAAGGATACACAGCCCATTTCACCCACCCCAACAGTGTTTTCTCCATCACAGAATCTCTACGCCTCTATGTGGGGCTTTCAGATCACTAATGGGTGCGAGGGGACAGGTTTCCACTCTGGAGGGCAACTCGCTGCTTGGAAGGGAACTTCAAGGAGGTAGCCAAGTGCCCTAACAAGAGCATCAGGTTCAGGGAGAACCAGCCCCTTGCCCAGCCCCACATAGGGCATTGCCCACAGCCCCACAGCTGAGAGGAAAGCTGGGACACTTGTTCCCATGGACACACCTGCAGGAGAGGACCCACAAGGTCAGAGTGTGACTCTGCAGCTGAAACACCCATCCCCAGAGAGCCTGACAGCAAGAGCTAGAGAATAAAATTAACCCAAAACGGCAGAGAAAGAAGTAAAATTGCACTGAAGGTCTAGGTAAGAGTGTCCAGGGCGAGCGAGCCAGGCACTGAGGGCAGCGTTGCCCTTGCCCAGCTCTGCTCGCCACCTCCCACACACCAACACTGCCGGGCAGCTGCTCTCAGCCCCTGTGCTCTGCAGAGGGACCGGGGCACGTGGCTGCAGAGCTGCACCGCGGCTCTGCTGGAGCTCTGGCTGCAGAGGGGGTGGCTCACGCCTCGGGACCCCCAGCCCTGAGGGCAGAGGCTTTGCTGGGGGGAGAGCAGGCCAGGGGGATGCCTCAGAGAAAGGGGTCTGCACTGCACATGGTCAGAGAGAGCTTTCTGATTCTCCCTTCCACAACAATTCTGTCTGAAGTTTCCTATCAGTCCTTGCAATATCCTGGATGCCAGGAGACTTTCCTTGTGGGACGTATCTCCCTGTGCCAGGTCTTTCCCTGTCAGTGCTCACAGACCACATCTCTGCCTCTGTGCACTGGCCCCACACAAACGTGCCTCTCTGAAGGGCACTGGCTGGGCACAGGGTCCTGTCCGCAGGGGAAAAGGGCAGCTCAGAACGACCCTGATGGCTCCAGCAAAGGTGCTGCTGCTGCTGTTCATAGGCGGAGGAGTGGCTGAGGGCACTTCAGGAGGCTCCTGGCAGACCTCCTCATCACTCAGAGTTACAGCTGGCAGTCTCAGGGACATCTTCAAACTCGAGATCTCCATTAACATTTCTGCCTCCCCTCTCCTGCCCCCAACAACAGAAAACTGAAAACACAGATTGAGGAGAGCCCTGGATTTATCATAGCAATCCCTGCGCTGACCTTCGATACGAAAAGTCTCATCCAGACATATTCTGAGGGTAACCTATACTTGTAAGCAGCGCTCACCCTTGCGGCACACTCTCAACAGCAGAGAGATCCTTCCCTATCAGGGGTCGGTCCATACGCCCCCAGAGCTGTCGGGAGCCCCCAGCAGGCTGAGAGCTGCCCCTGGCAGGCGGCAGAGCCCCTGCCCCAGCACACAGCCCCCTGGGCTGCAGGGACCCTGCTGGCAAGGACAGCCCTGGGCACCCCTGCCTGCACAGCCACCTTCACAGCCCTGCAGCCGGCCCTGGCACAAGGCAGCCCACATGCCCTGGCCCTCCCACGCTGCAGCAGGGAAGCCCTGCTCTGCAGCACACTGGCCTCCTCCACAGCAAAAGGCTCCCACACGGTCCCACAGGCTGGGGGGGCCCAGCTGCTGCAGACCCGGCTAGGAACTGCAGAGGCATTGCCCTGCAGCCACACACTTACCGGCTCCAGGGCTCTGCAGATTTCTCCAGCAGGGAGCTCTCAGCAGCCCCCCACCAAGGGCTGCTTTTGAGCTCTCCCTGCCTCCCTCCTCTGCCCCTCTGGGCTCCCTCCAGGTGTCCCTGGGGCTGCAGGGGAAGCTGCTGGGCAGCAGGATGAGGCAATCCCTCACGGGCCTTGCCTCTCCTGGGGGGGGACACTTATTTCCAGCAGCGGCAATTCCCTTACTAGAAAAAGTTTTCTGCAGGAGTATCAACTTTTGTTAACCCATTACTAGAGAGGACACCAGGAAAACTGCAGCAAAGGATCCAAGTACTCCTAAAAGAGCGTGTGTGTATGTGTGTGTCTGGTGGTTCTGCAGGCAGGGGCAGGGAGGATGTCTTCAGTGCTTCAGTAAGCCCTGCAGAGCCCATTTCAGCACTTCATTGCACAGTCCGAGGGCTCAAGACTCAGCTCTCCCTTGCCCAGGCCATGTCTCTGCTCTGAAGCAAAGCCTTTGCACCCCCGGGCTCGGGGACACTTGGTACCAGGTTGCCTTATGGCCAGGCAGAGCTGGGCTGGTGCCACAGCTGGGGGGCTTCAGCCCAGATGTGCAGCAGTGCTTTCGTGTTACGACAAGGGGTTTCCTCAGACTCTTGGTTTTTAATGAGCCTGGCAGTTTCCAAAGACAGACGAGACCCTTGTGTCTGACCAAGCTGCCCACGACCTGTGCTTTGGCAGCCCACTGTATCCGAGGGTGACTCTACCAACCTATCCAGGAACCCCGCTGACAGCATCATTGAGTCAGAGCCCTTAAAACACCTACTCACATCTCCAGAGACTTATAGGAAATGAGCTTCAGCTGAAGATTTTTATTATGCAAGTTTGTGACAGAGCAAGGTTCAAAGAATGCCAGTAATGGTAGGCTGACTGCAAAACACGCTTAAAGCAACACACTGAGCAACAGCTACCGTGAGTTAGTGCTAGCATAAAGTTCTTACCCTATAGGCGTCCCTAGGGGGAACGACAGGTTCAGCCCATCCACTGATCCCAGAAGTTCCCATGGAGTCTCCACTCACTTATCCCCTCATTGTCCACTTTGACACTTCATAGCACGTTGCTTATTCATTTACCTACATGGGATAGGTTACAAGTTTCTCACTCGTGAGGTACGTTAGTGCTCACCCTCAGGCAGCACCACGGAAGGCTTTCACTGACTGCACACGCTCCCCAAGCGGGGTTTTGCCCGCGTTTGAGGGCTGTTTGACATGGAGGTTGCAATCTGTCACTACCACAGTTACCTTTGTCTTACTATTGGCTGGGGGTTTTTTGGTTTGTGTTTTTAGGTGTTTTTGGTTTTGTTTTTTTTTTTTTTTTATATGTATGAGGGTTGAAAGACCTTACCAGCTTGTCTTCGGCTGTGGCCAGAACTTCCTTGCTTGAATGCTCCTTCCTTTGGCAATGGTGTTCTTTCCACCCCTTGTTCTATGTCACTCATCCTTCCCAAGGTGACTCCCTTGGTCAAGAAGTCCCTTCATTCCCAGAGAGTGGGTCCTCACTTGACCTCACTTTGTTCACAGAGGTGTTTATCAGATAGTGAACCACTGAATCACTGTGGTAATTGAGTGGTTTAGAACACCCGCCACCTCCGGACTTATTTCAGTCCTGGCCCAGTTCATTGTATTGACATTTCGGTGGAGCTTGAGTGACTCCAGTCATTCATATTGTTGTTACTGTTTGGTATCCTGTGCCCAGGGAGGTGTAGTAGGACCTTGGAGGTGGGTAACTTTGGCATGGAGGTGTGCATTGGTATTACAGGGAGATTATTTCATCTGAGGAAAGTCCTATCACCTCAATGGTTGGCTCAGCAGTGGACAGCCTCTCGTAGCTTCTTATGTGACATCAGCTGTGTGGTACCATCAAGTTTCCCTTCCTGCAGGGAGCACAGCAGAGCTTGACTGTGGGGTCTCCACTTGCTCCACCCTCCACTACTCCCATCAGCAGGTGCTGAGATGGCAGGGTGTGTTGCTTAGGGAGCTGTGGTAGAGTAGATTCCGTCCATGACAACCATCCTAAAAGCGATGCAGTTACTTTAGCCTAGAAATCTTTCTATACTGCTAGGCTTCTGTTGGGTCCCAGTTTTCCCTAATTCCAAAGTAAAGAGTAAATTTCCCAGGGACAATTGAAACAGGAGACACAGAAAAAAGTCCCCTCAACCCCACTCTGTAGTGGGGTGAACTGGGAGTGACAATGCTGGAAAGCCCTTTGATGCCATGAGAACGTTTAATCTTTGATCACCCCAAGTTCCTCTTTCCCCCTTGCCATAAGGCAGGACAGACACCTGCAGAGCCCACAGCATAGTCCCTTGCTCCTTGGAACAGCCTCAGCCAGACCAACCACAGCTCATGAGAGGGACATCCAAAGGTCTTCCAAAAATCAGAAAGGCCTTTTCAGTGTGGTTTTGATGAGGAAAGCTTGAGGGTTTGTTCAGAGAAATCTCCCCTAACTTGTCACAGTCTTTTCCCTATTGGATAGGTCCCCATTCCCAGAGGCAGCAAATGCCCAGTGGCACCTTCATCGCCCAGTTCCTCCTCCTGGCATATGGAGACCCATGGGAGCTGCAGCTCTTGCACTTCTGGCTCTTCCTGAGCACCTGTCCTGGTTTCAACTGGGACAGAGTTAATTTTCTTCTTCAGTATATGATCTGTTTGGGCTATGATGTGAGAACAATGCTGAGAGCACACTCATGTTTTTAGTTGTTGCTGGGCGATGTTTATACTAAGTCAAGGACTTTTTGGTTCCTTGGGCACTGCCAGCGAGAGGGCTGGAGGGGCACGGGATATTGGGAGGGGACACAGCCAGGACAGGTGACCCAGGGTAGCCAAAGAGGTATTCCATACCATATGACGTCATGCTGAGTATATAAACTGGGGGAAGAGAAGGAAGTTGGGAACATCTGGCATTATGGCGTTTGTCTTCCCGAGTAACCATGGCACGTGATGGAGCCCTGCTGCCCTGGGGATGGCCGAACACCTGCCTGCCCATGGGAAGTGGGGAATGAATTCCTTGCTTTGTTTGCTTGTGCCCGCGGCTTTTTGCTTTGCCTATTAAGTTGTTCTTATCTCAATCCTTGCGTTTTACATTCCTTCCCGATTTTCATCCCGATCCCTCTGGGTGAGGGAGGGGTGAGCAAGTGACTGCGTGGTGCTTGGTTGCCGGCCAGGGTTAAACCACGACACCACCGACCTGGCTGCCCTCATAACCAACGGCCTCGTCATCACTGCCGTCATCAGCTCAACACCCGGATGTATTTCTTCCTCCTCAACCTCTCCCTCCTCGACCCGTGTTCCATCTCCACCACTCTCCCCAAAGCCCCAGAGGACCTTTGGTGCAGCTGAACCTCATGTCCAGGAAGGACAAAGTGCTTTGGAATGTGTCCTTGGCAATGCTACCTGTGATCCAGGAACACTGTGGAAATCATTGGTCACCTCATAGAAATTGAATTGAAAATCATTGAGGAACACCTCAACTGCCTCAGCACAGGGATGATAATCAACGGTGCTGGCTAACTGGGGAGGCCCCAGAAGACTGGGGGTTAGTCAAAGTGGTGCCCACCTGCAAGATGGGCAGGAAGGAGGATCTGGAGAACTACAAGCCTGTAAACCCAATCCTTGTGTCAGAGAAGGTCATGGACGACAACTAGGTTGCTCAGGCAAGACTTGCCCTTGTTGAAGCCATGCTGGCTGTGCTGAATTACCTCCCTGCTCACCGTCGGCCTTAGCACAGCTTCTAGGAGGATCTTTTCCATGATCTTCCCAGGCACGGAGCTGATGCTGACAGGTGGCCAGTTCCCAGGGTTCCTCTTTCTACCCTTTTGAAGGATGCGTGCAATGTCTCTCTTTTTCCAGTCACCAAGAACTTCACCTGAGTGACTTGACATTTCCAATAGCATGGAGGGTGGCTTGGCGACTCCATCAGCCAGCTCCCTCAGGACTCAGGCATTCATCTAGTCAGGTCCCACAGACTTACTCATGTTCAGGTTCCCCATGTCTGTTGTTACTGGTTTGCCAGTTGTGTTTGTTGGGGGTGCACATTTAATTTGTCCTTCATTCTCTAAGTGACATGCCTAGACCAGTCCTTCTTCTCCTTCTTCTTTG
This sequence comes from Falco peregrinus, assembly GCF_023634155.1. Classification (NCBI taxonomy): domain Eukaryota; kingdom Metazoa; phylum Chordata; class Aves; order Falconiformes; family Falconidae; genus Falco; species Falco peregrinus. The sequence goes on along the minus strand of NC_073740.1, from coordinate 6,482,569 downwards.
AGTCCCGTGCCATGTTCAGATCCAGCCACACTTTGTCCCTCCTGACACATCCCTACGTAACTGGGCAGCATCCCTATACCCTTTGCAGGATCCATGGCCCTCCTTCCACATCCTCTGCAATTCCTGGATGGACCTCTTCAATCGGGTACATCTGACAGTTGACGGGATGTGTCAGGAAGACTCTCAGAGTTTCTGTAATGCAGAGGAGAAGGAGATGCTCCAGAGGAGGGCTTCCTTGCCACACCATCAGGGGAGAAGGCATGGCGGCTCTCTGCTCCCAGGCACAGCTGCAGGGGTGTGAAGTTGCTGTGTGTGGAACAAGGGGTGCCCAAGGCCGGCTGGGCTGAGTGGGTGGTGGGAGACTAGAATTCATGTTGCTGGTTTGGAGCAGGCACTGAGAACCCAGCTCTCGTTAGCACTTTTCTGAGCTGCTCCTTTGGCCCTGCACACACCAGGATGGCCCTGGGCAGTGCCGTGCTGCCAGGAGGGTGCAGAAGGGCAGAGCTGAGCACAGAGCGGGTGGGATGGCTATGTGAGCCCTGAGTAGCTCGGAGGCATGGGGCCAGAGAAGCAGCTCCAGGCAGGGACAGCTCCAGGCAGCAGAGACGTGGGCAGGCAGCAAGAGGGAGCTGCTCCCAGAAACACTGTGGGAGGGGGGATTCAGGCATCTCCCTGCCATCCCCTGCAGGGCAGGCACCTTCCCTGGAGAAAGCCCCTGCTCTTCTTTACCATCAGCATAGCCTCTGCACTTAGAGCCAGGGGCTCGGTCGCCTTCTCCGTGGCCTCACCCCAGAAGGGGAGAAATCACCAAATACCCTCCCAGCTGCCCCATCCTGCCTCCACTGGTAGCAGCGCTGCAGCGTTTGTCCATCTTCCCCCCTTCTGTCTCTGCTCCTCGTGCTCTTATCACTCAACTTGGATGCGGCGTGGGACTCAGAAGCACTTGAGAGACCAGCCTGAGGGGTCTTGCCATACAGGTTAGCCTATGGCAGTAAGGTCTCCCAATCGCCTCCTGATACCTAAGCTCCCAGAAGTCCAAAAGAGACACCTCTCACTTCAGGACACCCCACCTTCAGGAGCTGGGTGGCTGCAGGCTGCGCTCCGGAAGGGCACAACTCTCCGGTGGCATCGCTGTGTGATCAGGGAGCCCCATGGAGAAGACACCCCAGGAATGCTGCTGGGTAGCTGTGCACAGGCAGCTGCAATGTGCCCTCTGTGTCCCTGGCTGCAGGGGCAGAGCGGAGATCCTTCTCAGGTATGATGAGGCAGCATGAGGAGTTTGCAGATCGGTACTTGGAAACTGGCTGCCTCTGCTCTCAGCAGCGTCCAGTTCCTTCTCTGGGAAGCACTGGGGGTGATAGTCCTGCAGGTCAAGGAGCTGCCAGCACAGGGCAGCTGAAACCAGGGCGGGTGGACAGACTGGCTGTCCTCAGTCCGCACAAAGGGACTGTCTCTTTGCCTCTCAGGGCCCACCTGATGGCACCTGCAGTGCAGCAGGAATGGCAGTGCCAAAACCACTCCTCAGCTGTGGTGGGGCAACCGGAACAAAATACACAGAGAAAAATCCCCTCAACTCCGCTCCATAGTTGGGTGAACACGGGGTGGCAATGCTGTGAAGCCCTTTGATGCCCTGAGTGTATTTAATCCTAGATCACGCCACGTTCCTATTTCGCTACTGCTGTAGGGAAGGACTGACTCCTGCAGAGCCCACAGCAGAGTCTCCTACTCCCTGGAGCACCCTCAGCAAAAACCAACTCATGAGAGATCTAGTAAAGGTCTTTGGGAAAGCAGAGAGGCCTTTTCAGTGGGGTTCCTCTGAGAAATATGTTAGGTTTTGCTCAGCAAAGTCTTGCCTAACCCTTTTCCCTCTCAGACAATCTCTATGCCAGGAAGCACCAGATGCCAAGTGGCAACTCCTTAACCCAGTTCCTCCTCCTGGCATTGGCAGACACGCGGGAGCTGCAGGTCTTGCACTTCTGGCTCTCCTGGGCATCTCCCTGGCTGCCCTCATGGCCAACAGCCTCATCGTCACCACTGTACTGTGCAATCACCTCCTCCACACCCCCATGTCCTTCATCCTCATAACCTCTACCTCCTCGACCTGGGCTCCATCCCCACCATTCTCCCCAAAGCCATGCTCAGTTTCCTGTACGACCAGAGGCATCTCTTACTGAGGATTTGCTGCCCAGCACTTACTGATTCTCTTTTTCATTTCAGCAGAGTATTTTCTTCTCACTGTGATGGCTTATGACTGCTTATGAGATTTGCCATCTACCTCGCAAACCTGACAGCCTGCAGTTGTGCGTGAGGAGCTCCACAGTGGATGTCATTTCCCTCAGCTTTACAAAACTCTTGTCATGGTCTTCATCAGTGTTCTTCTGCCCAAGCGATGCCATGACACTCTGGGTGCAAACAGAAAGAGATGAGTAAAACACCAGCTGGATGGTCAGGCTGAGAGAGCAGTGGGGAAGGGCTCACACCCCACCTGGAGGCCACTGGGACATACTGGGGCAGTGTGGGCACCACAGGGGACTCTCCTGCTTACAGTTTAAGAGCTGTAAAGATAATCCAGTGGAAGCAACTCTCACAGTGTCTGTCGGTGGCACCAAACTGAGAGGACCATCCCTGTGCCCTAGGGATGCCATGGAGGGGAACCCTGGCAGGTGGGGTGGCCGCCCTGTCAGGAGCTGCACAGATGCAGGAAGGACCAAGGGCAGAGCCTGCACCTCCCTCGGGTGGACTAACACCCTGCAGCTGCAGGGCCTGGGACCTGCCTGGCTGGGCAGTGTCTGTGCAGAAAAGGCCCTGGTGGTGCTGGGGGACAGAAGGCAAAACACAATCCCAGCCCGTGACCTGGTAGCAGAGGCAGCCAGCCGTGCCCTGGAGCGTATGAAGAGGTGCCTTGACAAGAGAGTGAGGGAAATTATTTTTTTCCACATTATCATCACTCATAACACCACATGTAGACCGCTGTGTTAATATTTTGGCACTGACTGGGGAGGGAAGGAGGGAGGGAGCGGCTGGGTGGCTGCTGGGCTTTTGGCCAGTGACAAGCCGTTACAGCAAGGAAGGTGTGTATGTGGGAGGGAGTTCAGGAAGGAAGGCAGCAGAATGTCCCCAGGACATGGAGGGCCATGGAGTCATTTCATTGGCCACCCCATTCAGAATGAAGCTGGGAAGTGAGCCTGAAATTCAGAACCAACAAGGTCAATAGACAGGCCAGGCTGTTCCTGTGGTTGTGCCTGGAGACCCGCACACCTACAGCACAGGTTGTGCTGGGGCTGAATCTCCTGCCTGGCTTCAATGGCCTCCCGAAGCCATGGACAAAGCTTTGGGTGGAGGCCCCAGGTGAGGCTGGTCAGGGCCAGGAAGGCCTAGGGATGCTCTCAGGGCCCTGCCCCCATGGGATCCCACCTGCCAGTGCCCTCAGCAGGCCAGGTTCTCCTTCCCTCCTGTCCTGGGCTGTGCTCTGCTGCTCTCCATCCACACATGCCTGGGCATCAGGGACACCACAACTGCACACTACTAGAAGCAAGGTGGCACTGGTCTTCAAATCCCTGAGCATCTTGTCCTCTTTGGGGAGTCCCAGGTGCAGGTGAGCATCAGAGTGGGTGGCCTGGTTGGTCTGGGGGACTCTCCCACAAAGACCTGGGCTCCTGGCATCCTTGCTTACCTGTGCAGTGATCACCAAGGAGACTGATTCCCCCAGAAGAGACAGGCTCTGTGATCCACAGGTTTCCTCAGGTCATTTCAAGAAGACATTGTTCATGCCTCACCCTGACTGTATGACCTGTCGCTCTGTCCTGGCTCGGGCTGGCATGGAGTGCATTTTCTTCACAGCAGCCCTTCTGGTGCTGTGCTTTGCATCTCTTCCTAAGGCAGCGCTGACCACACACCAGTGTTTTGGCCACCGCTGCAGAGTAATCACCAAGGCTTCTCTTTCTCACACTCTGCCTGCGCTACAAGGAGACTGGGGGGATGCAAGGAGCTTGGGCGGCTGACCCCCAGTGACCACAGGGATATTGCATATCCCAGGACGTTGTGCTCATCAATAACAGCTCGCGGAAAGGAGGATGAAAAGAGGACATTTGTGGTCATGGCATTTGTCTTCCCGTGTCACTGACAGATTGCTGAAGAGCAGCTTTTCTGGAGATGGCTGAACCCCTGCTGCCCATGGCAAGGAGTGAGCGAATTGCTCATGTTGCTCTCCTTGCACACAAAGCTTTTGCTTCTCCTGTTGAACTGTTATTTTCCTGACCTGTGAGTTTTCTTCTGATCCTCTCCCCCATCACGCTGGGCATGTAAGGGGTCAGTGAGCAACAGATGCTGGGCATTTGCGTGCTGGCCAGTGTCAAACCACAACTAATTCCTCCCTCAGTGCCACCCTGGCTGCTCTCCCCTTTGATCCACACTCAAGCTCTCACCCAACCTCATTGCCTGTCCAATACAAGAGCTCCATGTATCTGAGCTGCCCTGAAATCGCACAAAGCGTCCCCCTCCCCTCATCTTTCCCGTAGGTCTCCCCTACAGACCTTGTGTCTCCATCCCCTACCAAAGGCGTGGGAGCTGCCCTGCCCCTCCTCAGCGCTTACGGCACTGATGTCACAGCTCTGTGGTGGCACAGGGGGCTCCTGCTGCCCGCGCCCCAGGCAGTGGGCTCTGGGGCCCATGTGGGCTGCAGCACCTCAGGGGTGGCACCAGGGCCAAGGGCAGGCTTGTCACACGGACACCGGTACCCAGGGATGGGAGCCCTTGTGTGGGAGGGGTTTGCTGCCCAGCAGAGGATGCTGGAGCGGGTGGCAGGGGGCAGCAGAAGGATGAAGGACGTTCCCACCACGAGAGCAAGGGCTGCAGTCCCCGAGGCCAGAGGGCAACAGGCCTGGGCTGCGCAGCCCTGGCAGGAGAGGGCTTTGCTCTCCCAGGTGACTCTGTAGCACCCTGCGGCCTGTGCCAGAGCTGAAGCTCATCTCCAGGATGGGCAAGATGCTGCTGCTGGTGCTGAGCGAGCCCCTGGAGGAGGCCAGCCCGTGATCCAGCCCTCCTGGGGCTATCCTGCTGGTGGCAGGCCGGCCAGAGAGCAGCTCTGCAGAGAAGGACCTTTGGGTGCCAGAGGACAAGCAGCTGAGCAGAAGCCATCGATGCACCCTCATGGCAAAGGCCAACGGCCCCCTGGGCTGCATTAGAAAAGCATCGCTGGCCAATGGGGGGAGGTGACCCTTCCCCTCCTCTCAGCACTGCTGAGGCCACATCTGGAGTGCCGTGTCCAGGGCTGGGCTTCCCAGAGCAAGGGAGTTGTTGACCTACTAAAGTCCTGCAAAAGGCCACCAAGCTTCTTGAAGGGACTGGAACATGGCTCCCAGGAAGACAGGGTGAGAGATCTACAACTGTTCAGTCTGGAGAAGAAAAGCCTCTGAGAGTCTTATTAATGTATGCAGCATTCCATGTGAACCAAGGTAACGCTTTTTGAACTGAGGATGTTCAACCACTGCAGGTAGTTGCCAAGAGTGGTTATGGAAAGTCCACCCCTTGACATATTCCAAACCTACCGAGCCAAGGCCTTGTACAACCGGCTTGAGCTGGCTGCACGTTTTAAACTAATTGGTTCTGGAAGCTAAGCCTTGCATACTAGGCAATCCCTGACTGGTGGTTAACTACCAGCAATTAACCGCAAGGTGTTACCTTTCCTTGGCGCCAAGCTTGGTGCCATCCGTCTCCCACTCCCCTGTGCTCTGTAAACATGCCTCATCATGTTAATTGTTGTCTAGATAAGCTCGAGCACATTCCCCTCAGCTAACTGATTGCCGCGCATGGTCCCAGTTTCCAGACCGCTCCTGCATCTCCCCCTTCCTGTTGCACAAAAGAACCCCTGAAATGGAGCAAAAACATGGCACAAGTAATAGAACAAATAAAAAACCAACTAAGACATATTATCAATGTCAAAATAACCCACTGTCTTTGTTCCGTACAGTTTTACACTTTCCCCTTTTTGTTTTTGAACAGCTAGTACCAGGTTTGCCATGTTCTGCAGGGCCCTTGCAAACATGACAGCAACCAAGGCAATAGCAAACAAACAATACTGCCAATTGAGTGAATGGATGCCAAAAAAAGGCTGAAATTTTCTCAGATTTTGTTAACATGTTGCTGCAATGGGGCGCCTAAAATCCACACAGCGCATACCATCAAAATCCTCACAGCCATGTCCCTGAACAAACAACAAAAAGCAGCGGCAATTTTGACTCACATTCTTAACTGACTACCAAACAAGGTGATTTAACTCTTTAATGCTTTCCCTGCTGTTACTCTGGATAAGAGAAGAACCGCTGCGACACGTTCCCATCATAGCCTCCTACTGCATTAGCATCTACAGAAAGACAATTATCGACATTCAAAGTGTAAACAATATCAGCTTCTTTTGGATTAACATTATACATAGATGGACGGGCACACCATACAAGAACTGGTTCAGTCAAAAAGTTCGAAACATCGCATGCCTTCTCTGAACATACCTCTGGGGTCATTCCCCTCATTCCCTCTCTTTTTTTATGCAAAGAGAAACACTTTTACCATAACAGAGAAGCCCCTATTTACATCTCTGAGCCCGGACACAAACCACAGCTGTATGCTCCACCAGGCTCAGGGCAGAAATTGTTCATGTAGTTACTTAGCTCTATATCACTACAAGTATGCAGACACCTATTAAACACTAAATAACCATGTTTATCTTTCCTATTCTCCTTCACAATACCCAGCTGTTCTCTCATCTCTTGTTAGGTCAAATATTCTCATTTTCCTCTCCTACATCTCTCTTCAGACATTCTCTATCCTCCTTTTTTTTGCTTGTTAATTGCGACAAGGCAAAGGTTGTGTGTAGCTGGGTGACCATGACCTGATTTATGTTAGAATCAACTAAACACTGAATACAGGAAAAAAAGGTATGGGAGACGTAAGGCAAACATCAATAAGGTGGTTAAAGATAATTATAATAAATCCTGTAATACTTTTGAGTCATGGCCCAAAGTTTCCCAGCCGTGAGAAGAGACCAACGGCATCCCGCCCCTGGCTCTGCTGCAGATCCTTGTTTTAAGGCTTTTGAGTTTTGTATACTTTTGTAAATTAATTCACAGTGGTCACTCAGATTCACGTAACACATCCTACCAAAGTCTTCACACTTGTGTCCCTGTGCTAATAATAAAAATCAATAGCAACTCGGTTCTGTAGCAACATATGATGGACAGAATCAACATCTGTTAATACGCCAGAAAAAAAAATTAGTATTTTTAGTATTACTTTGTTTAGCAAGCTAGCAGCCTAATTTACTAAGCAAGTTAAGAGCGTGTACTATTCTTACAGAAGAGATTAGAGAAGCAAAAATGTGTTATGCCGCATTCCAGAACTCAGCCTGAGAATTACAGTCTGCTGTGAGTTCTGCGTTACAATCATTTGACACATGTTGGGGTTGCGATTGTGAAAGTTGCCCGTTTACAATTTTCATTGACATTATCACAGCTAGTTGTTTTAAAAGCAACCCTTGAGCTTCCTGAAGTTCGACTTGTTGCAAAATATTCTGAAGCCAATCAATCAAGTTAGTATTAAAGTTAGTGACTCTCTAGGACCCTGCAAGACTGTGGCAAGACTCCCGCACCCTGACTGCTTTAATAGCCATCTCATTCATTTGCAAACAGTTGTCCCTGGCATACCTTGCCTGAGTCACAGAATCGGCACAGTTAATTGCTCCAGCTATCTGCTCATAGTTAACAGCAATTCCCCGATTAACGTTTTCAGTCAAGGCCACTACAGGTAGCTCACAAAAATCAAATAACCACATCATATACTGTATCAGTTAGTACCATACAAAGCAGTAACTTCCAATCATGCAGTGTGAGTGTATAAGGCTCTGCCATCACTTCAAGAAGGGACATAGCAAATGCATTATAAATCCTCCCTTCCCCCACTGCTTTGCTTAACCCTTTAACAGCCTCGTATTGCACAGGCTGCCACTCTGCAGGTTGATTTGTCTGACAAAATACTGAACATGCCCTAGCAACTCCCCAAACCCATCACTGAACTGATTCCCACTTGCATTCCTGCCACCAATCCCTCACACTCCCTTTCACCCTCCCCAAAAATACAATCAATGCATCAGGAGAGACAAGGGGATGGGGGAAAGGTCTAGCTCTTTTCCAGATCTATAGGACCTGGATCAAAAGGTTTATCAGTGCCAATGGAATCATTGTCCGAGTTGTCCTGTTCCCGTGCTTGGTCCTGTGTTGTGAGGGTCGCTGCAATCAGTGACAGAAGCTTTGGGGGCAGAGGAGGTGTGGACAGAATCGCCATCGCTGACGGTGTGTTGAGAAGAGTCGCGCTGTCGGTGGAATTTACAGCTTCCTCTGGTTTAGCACCGCTAGTAGAATTAGTCCACACTTGGCAAAGAGTAGTCAGAATTTGCCACCAAGATGTTAAATGCATTCCCGACACGGAGTTCCCCTCCGCGGCAGCATCATACAATTGGCTTCTGTATGTACACACTTTCATTCTTTCAAAGTCTCTAAAGTTTCTTGGCTGCTCACCTGTCTCGATGAATACAGGTGTTATCCTCGGGGTTTAGGTTGTCCGCCTGGTCCAGCCAGCAAGATGATCGTTCAGCCAAGACGTCTCCTCCAGAACGCAGCCCTCTTCCACGAGCTGTCTTTTTGTACAGACCAGTTCCGTCCTTATTGTTCCAAGGCTTGGGAACACCGCCATAGGGGTCACCATTTGAGGAGACTGAGGCACGGACTCCCGGATCTGACTAGAAGACCCTTTATGAGTCCATATACGTCTCTTTCTGGGGACGAAGCCTGATTCCCCGTTACAGATTTCCCACAGCTCACCTCTCAGCTCCGGAGGGATTTCAGGCCGGCTCCTGCTTCCTTTCAGCAGATCATTCAGAGTTCTGTGGGATTCGCTGCATGTCGCTCAGATAGGCGATTCGAGAGCCCTTCACGTTAGATCCTTAAACGCATCACGTCGGGGTCACCAATTTGCGGCAAATGAAGAGACAGGACGCAGCTTGATGCAAGCAAATGTCAATTTATTGTACAGAAGCACGCGTTTTTATACACTTTCAGAAGCTGCGCGTTTTAAACTAATTGGTTCTTGAAGCTAAGCCTTGCATACTAGGCAATCCCTGATTGGTGGTTAACTACCAGCAATTAACCGCAAGGTGTTACCTTTCCTTGGCGCCATCCTTGGCGCCATCCGTCTCCCACTCCCCTGTGCTCTGCAAACATGCCTCATCATGTTAATTGTTGTCTAGATAAGCTCGAGCACATTCCCCTCAGCTAACTGATTGCCGCGCATGGTCCCAGTTTCCAGACCGCTCCTGCATCTCCCCCTTCCTGTTGCACAAAAGAACCCCTGAAATGGAGCAAAAACATGGCACAAGTAATAGAACAAATAAAAAACCAACTAAGACATATTATCAATGTCAAAATAACCCACTGTCTTTGTTCCGTACAGTTTTACACTTTCCCCTTTTTGTTTTTGAACAGCTAGTACCAGGTTTGCCATGTTCTGCAGGGCCCTTGCAAACATGACAGCAACCAAGGCAATAGCAAACAAACAATACTGCCAATTGAGTGAATGGATGCCAAAAAAAGGCTGAAATTTTCTCAGATTTTGTTAACATGTTGCTGCAATGGGGCGCCTAAAATCCACACAGCGCATACCATCAAAATCCTCACAGCCATGTCCCTGAACAAACAACAAAAAGCAGCGGCAATTTTGACTCACATTCTGAACTGCCTACCAAACAAGGTGATTTAACTCTTTAATGCTTTCCCTGCTGTTACTCTGGATAAGAGAAGAACCGCTGCGACACGTTCCCATCATAGCCTCCTACTGCATTAGCATCTACAGAAAGACAATTATCGACATTCAAAGTGTAAACAATATCAGCTTCTTTTGGATTAACATTATACATAGATGGACGGGCACACCATACAAGAACTGGTTCAGTCAAAAAGTTCGAAACATCGCATGCCTTCTCTGAACATACCTCTGGGGTCATTCCCCTCATTCCCTCTCTTTTTTTATGCAAAGAGAAACACTTTTACCATAACAGAGAAGCCCCTATTTACATCTCTGAGCCCGGACACAAACCACAGCTGTATGCTCCACCAGGCTCAGGGCAGAAATTGTTCATGTAGTTACTTAGCTCTATATCACTACAAGTATGCAGACACCTATTAAACACTAAATAACCATGTTTATCTTTCCTATTCTCCTTCACAATACCCAGCTGTTCTCTCATCTCTTGTTAGGTCAAATATTCTCATTTTCCTCTCCTACATCTCTCTTCAGACATTCTCTATCCTCCTTTTTTTTGCTTGTTAATTGCGACAAGGCAAAGGTTGTGTGTAGCTGGGTGACCATGACCTGATTTATGTTAGAATCAACTAAACACTGAATACAGGAAAAAAAGGTATGGGAGACGTAAGGCAAACATCAATAAGGTGGTTAAAGATAATTATAATAAATCCTGTAATACTTTTGAGTCATGGCCCAAAGTTTCCCAGCCGTGAGAAGAGACCAACGGCATCCCGCCCCTGGCTCTGCTGCAGATCCTTGTTTTAAGGCTTTTGAGTTTTGTATACTTTTGTAAATTAATTCACAGTGGTCACTCAGATTCACGTAACACATCCTACCAAAGTCTTCACACTTGTGTCCCTGTGCTAATAATAAAAATCAATAGCAACTCGGTTCTGTAGCAACATATGATGGACAGAATCAACATCTGTTAATACGCCAGAAAAAAAAATTAGTATTTTTAGTATTACTTTGTTTAGCAAGCTAGCAGCCTAATTTACTAAGCAAGTTAAGAGCGTGTACTATTCTTACAGAAGAGATTAGAGAAGCAAAAATGTGTTATGCCGCATTCCAGAACTCAGCCTGAGAATTACAGTCTGCTGTGAGTTCTGCGTTACAATCATTTGACACATGTTGGGGTTGCGATTGTGAAAGTTGCCCGTTTACAATTTTCATTGACATTATCACAGCTAGTTGTTTTAAAAGCAACCCTTGAGCTTCCTGAAGTTCGACTTGTTGCAAAATATTCTGAAGCCAATCAATCAAGTTAGTATTAAAGTTAGTGACTCTCTAGGACCCTGCAAGACTGTGGCAAGACTCCCGCACCCTGACTGCTTTAATAGCCATCTCATTCATTTGCAAACAGTTGTCCCTGGCATACCTTGCCTGAGTCACAGAATCGGCACAGTTAATTGCTCCAGCTATCTGCTCATAGTTAACAGCAATTCCCCGATTAACGTTTTCAGTCAAGGCCACTACAGGTAGCTCACAAAAATCAAATAACCACATCATATACTGTATCAGTTAGTACCATACAAAGCAGTAACTTCCAATCATGCAGTGTGAGTGTATAAGGCTCTGCCATCACTTCAAGAAGGGACATAGCAAATGCATTATAAATCCTCCCTTCCCCCACTGCTTTGCTTAACCCTTTAACAGCCTCGTATTGCACAGGCTGCCACTCTGCAGGTTGATTTGTCTGACAAAATACTGAACATGCCCTAGCAACTCCCCAAACCCATCACTGAACTGATTCCCACTTGCATTCCTGCCACCAATCCCTCACACTCCCTTTCACCCTCCCCAAAAATACAATCAATGCATCAGGAGAGACAAGGGGATGGGGGAAAGGTCTAGCTCTTTTCCAGATCTATAGGACCTGGATCAAAAGGTTTATCAGTGCCAATGGAATCATTGTCCGAGTTGTCCTGTTCCCGTGCTTGGTCCTGTGTTGTGAGGGTCGCTGCAATCAGTGACAGAAGCTTTGGGGGCAGAGGAGGTGTGGACAGAATCGCCATCGCTGACGGTGTGTTGAGAAGAGTCGCGCTGTCGGTGGAATTTACAGCTTCCTCTGGTTTAGCACCGCTAGTAGAATTAGTCCACACTTGGCAAAGAGTAGTCAGAATTTGCCACCAAGATGTTAAATGCATTCCCGACACGGAGTTCCCCTCCGCGGCAGCATCATACAATTGGCTTCTGTATGTACACACTTTCATTCTTTCAAAGTCTCTAAAGTTTCTTGGCTGCTCACCTGTCTCGATGAATACAGGTGTTATCCTCGGGGTTTAGGTTGTCCGCCTGGTCCAGCCAGCAAGATGATCGTTCAGCCAAGACGTCTCCTCCAGAACGCAGCCCTCTTCCACGAGCTGTCTTTTTGTACAGACCAGTTCCGTCCTTATTGTTCCAAGGCTTGGGAACACCGCCATAGGGGTCACCATTTGAGGAGACTGAGGCACGGACTCCCGGATCTGACTAGAAGACCCTTTATGAGTCCATATACGTCTCTTTCTGGGGACGAAGCCTGATTCCCCGTTACGGATTTCCCACAGCTCACCTCTCAGCTCCGGAGGGATTTCAGGCCGGCTCCTGCTTCCTTTCAGCAGATCATTCAGAGTTCTGTGGGATTCGCTGCATGTCGCTCAGATAGGCGATTCGAGAGCCCTTCACGTTAGATCCTTAAACGCATCACGTCGGGGTCACCAATTTGCGGCAAATGAAGAGACAGGACGCAGCTTGATGCAAGCAAATGTCAATTTATTGTACAGAAGCACGCGTTTTTATACACTTTCAGAAGCTGCGCGTTTTAAACTAATTGGTTCTTGAAGCTAAGCCTTGCATACTAGGCAATCCCTGATTGGTGGTTAACTACCAGCAATTAACCGCAAGGTGTTACCTTTCCTTGGCGCCATCCTTGGCGCCATCCGTCTCCCACTCCCCTGTGCTCTGCAAACATGCCTCATCATGTTAATTGTTGTCTAGACAAGCTCGAGCACATTCCCCTCAGCTAACTGATTGCCGCGCATGGTCCTAGTTTCCAGACCACTCCTGCAGCTGGCCGTGCCTCTCCTAGCGGGTTTCCCTGGGTAATCTCCAGAGGTCCCTTCCAATGTCAACGTTCTCTGTCATTCTCTGAGTTTCAAGGACACAAGCAAGACGGAATGAAATGAACAATGCATACCCTTGACCGCAAAGATAGCAGGGTCTATGGAGAGGACCCACGCTGGAGCAGGGCAGAAGTGTGACGAGGAAGGAGCAGCAGCGGTTTCCTGTGCCATCAACCCTCTTCAACATCCCCCCTACACCTCTCAGGGTGTGCTTGTGTAGGTGAATTGGGATCAATGGAGTAATTTAGCCCTGGGAGAAACTGGGGAATGGTCTTCAATGTTTTGGTCATTGTTTCTCACAATCAACATCTTGTTTTAATTGGCAATGAATGAAATTGATCTTTGGCAAGACAACACATGTTTGGCTATGACAGGGATCGGTAAGTAGTCTCTCTGCCTGTACCTTGACCCAGGAGCATCACTGGTTTATTTTCTCCCTTTGTCCTGTTGAGTCAGGGGAGCAGATGAAGAGCTGAGTGGCTGGCTGGGTGCTGGCCATGGTTAACCCTCCACAGGACCACATCAGGACTGCTGAGCCCACAGTGGGGCTCCCCCGCACAAGAAAGACCCTGCCAGACTGGAGCAAGTCCTGCAGAAGCCAGAAGGATGGTTGGGACCTGGAGCATGTTATGGACAAGGAGAGGCTGAGAAACTGGGGTTTATTTGAGATAACATCGAGAGTGAAAGACTGGACCCAGGCCAGTTGGTGGGATCTCCGTCAGTGGTTTACTTCACTATTTCTCAAAGCAAAGCCGTGAGGACATGATCTATTTGGAGATGTCTGACCACAGCCTTGGCTGAGTGGCCAACTGTGGCAAGAGCTATGGGACTTGTGTGTAACCAGTGACGGTAGGAAAGTGGCTCCATTTACATTTAGAGCTGCAATGGAGTTGGGTATCACTGAGCCACTAAGGATGACAGAGCAGACCATGCAGCAAATGTTCCTCGTAGCGACTGGGGTGTACAACAAGCAAAGGAAACGACTGATGCTTAGGACATCTTGAGGCACCTGGGGCAGCTTCCCCTGGGTATCCAGGGAACATGGCACTGAGCAGAGCCCTGTGTCCCACCCGATTACTGCCTTGCTTCCTTCACCATGACCCAAGGATTTGCACCAGGACACCCTGCCGTGTGCCCCCACCCTGTTATTTGCCCCAACTTTGCACACTCACACAGCTGAGCTCTACACTGGTGCTTTACTCTCTGGGGAACTTGATAGATATCTTCACTACACAAGCCCCTTAAATTACAGAGATGTGACACAGGAGTCCAGCTGCACCATCCTGGATGCAAACGTACAAAAGCCTCTGGGTCAGGCAGGCTGGGTTCATGCTATTGAGAAAGTGGAGTGCATGCAAACACTCTAGGAGAAACACAATTGTGACATTAAAAGCGCTAAATGCACAGGAAGTTCCAGAGATGACCAGGAAATGCCTTGTGAGGAGATTCAGGCAGTTCAGTGCTGCTGAGAGACACCTGACTGCATCAGCTTCTTCAGTGCGTCCTTCAGCTCCTGGTTCCTCATGCTGTAGATGAGGGGGTTCACTGCTGGAGGCACCACCAAGTACAGGACTGCCACCACCAGGTCCAGGGATGGGGAGGAGATGGAGGGGGGTTTCAGGTGTGCAAACATGCCAGTGCTGAGAAAGGGAGATCACGGCCAGGTGAGGGAGGCACGTGGAAAAGGCTTTGTGCCGTCCCTGCTCAGAGGGGATCCTCAGCACAGCCCTGAAGATCTGCATGTAAGACAGAATAATGAAAATGAAACACCCAAACACTACTAAGACACTAGCCACAATAAGCCCCACTTCCCTGAGGTAGGTGTGTGAGCAGGAGAGCTTGAGGATCTGTGGGATTTCACAGAAGACCTGTCCCAGGGCATTGCCTTGGCAGAGCGGCAGTGACAGTGTATTGGCCGTGTGCAGCGCAGCATAGAGAAACGCACTGGCCCAGGCAGCTGCTGCCATGTGGACACAAGCTCTGCTGCCCAGCAGGGTCCCGTAGTGCAGGGGCTGGCAGATGGCCACGGAGCGGTCATAGGCCATGACGGTGAGGAGAGAACACTCTGCTGAAAGGAAAAAGACAATCAGGAAGAGCTGTGCAGCACATCCTGGGTAGGAGATGTCCCTGGTGTCCCAGAGGGAGTTGGCCATGGCTTTGGGGAGAGTGGTGGAGATGGAGCCCAGGTCGATGAGAGAGAGGTTGAGGAGGAAGAAGTACATGGGGGTTTGCAGGTGGTGGTCGCACACTACTGTGATGATGATGAGGCCATTGGCCATGAGGGCAGCCAGGTAGATGCCCAGGGAGAGCCAGAAGTGCAAGAGCTGCAGCTCCCGCGTGTCTGCCAATGCCAGGAGGAGGAACTGGGAGATGGAGCTGCTGTTGGACATCTGCTGCCTCTGGGCATGGGAACCTGCTCAAGGAGGAAAAGTAGTGACAAGTCAGGCAATTCTTCTGTTAAGGCAAGTGAAAGCCGTTTCTCCTAGATGCACCCCCCGTGCCCCATGCTCCCCCTCTGCCGTTCCTAGGAGAGCTCCCTTCCGAGCCGTGGCTGGAGCTGTGCTGAGTGCTGGCCGAGTGTGCTGTGAGGAGCAGGGGCTGTGCCCGCTGGCTGCCCAGCAGTGAGCCCTGCTCTGCAGCAGGGGCTTCATGGGAACCGTGGGGGCAGGGGCCAGTCCTGGCCTTGCACTGGCTCAGCCCAAACTGCTCCCAGCGCAGAAGGGCCTGTCAGCATCGGCTCTGCCCGTGCTGAGCAACGGCCATGGCCAGAGTCAGGTCAGGAGGGGTTTGTGCCGTGCTCAGGGAGAGCAGCGTGAGTGCTGAGAGGCAAGGGGACTGTCTGTGCCTGAGGGCAGAGGCAGGGACTCTGCTCTCTCCATCCCTCTCCTTCCCAGCTGCCCGGCAATTGCTCCTTTCTTAGATGGAGAGTGATCACACTGCCATGTTACCCTGACCAGCAGCCAGGCACTGCTGAGAGCAGAGGGATCCACTGCAGAGAACAGAATGCCTCATCCCTTACCGAAGGCTCAGCACCACACTGCTATCCAAGGACACCCAGGGCTCACTGTGTGCCCTGGCAGGCACATACATCTTGGGTGGACACCCGAAGTAGGTGGTCAAGTGTCTTGACCATGGCAAGTTCTTGCAGGAGAGTCAGCTCCTTCCCCAGCCTCACAGACTGCATTGCCCACAGCATCATCGGTTAGGGGAAAGCTGGGACACCTCCTTGCCGAGGACATGTCTGCACAGGAGGACCCACAAGGTCTGCGCCTGAGCCGGCAGCTGAAACCCCTATTGCCAGAGAGCCTGTCTGCAATGCCAATAGCATCTGAGCAAGGCCAGGAGAGAGACAAAGGGACACTCGGGAACTCCTTCCCCTTCCCCAGCCCGGCACACCACCTCCCACACAGCAGCAGTGCAGGGCAGTCACCCTCAGGCTGTGCTCAGCGAGAAATGGCACCGTGGCAGCAGGAGAGATGCACTTCATCCCTCCTGCTGCTCTGCTGGACCAGGAGCTGTTGAAACACATGGAACCAACGGTCTAAAGGCTGTGCTGGGTGGGAGAGGAGAGCAGAGGTGTGTTGCTCAGGGAAGGCACCTGCACGGCAGACCATGGCCAGGAGGTGCCCCTATCTGCCCTGCATCAGGGTCCCCCTCAGCATCTCCCCCCCTCCCTGCCCAGGGTTCTGCTGCCTGCAGCTGTCCCTGCCAGCAGCTCTTTCTCTGGCCCCAGGGCTCTTCCCTGCCAGCGCTCACAGAGCCCAGCTCAGCCCCTCTGTGCTTTTGATTGTGTCCTTGACAATGGACATCCCGTGATGCAGGGACACTTTGAAAATCATTGGTCTGTTTCTCTATTGCCTCACCACAGGGGTGACTTTCAACAGTGCTGGCTAACTGGGGAGGTCCAAGAAGGCTGAATGTTAGTCAAGTGCTGCCCACCTACAAGAAGGGTAGGAGGGAGGTTCGGGATAACCAGGAGGTCAGGACCAGCCAGCATGGATGTATGAAAGGCAGGTCCTGCCTGAGGAATCTGATCTCCTGCTGGGACAAAATGACCTGCCTAGTGGATGAGGGAAAGGCTGTGGATGCTGTCTACCTGGACCTTAGGAAAGCCTTTTGGCTGCATCTCCCACTGCATTCTCCTGGAGAAACTGGCTGCTCATGGCTTTGGTGGGTGTTCTCCACGCTGGTTTTGAGCTGGCTGGACAGCCAGGCCCCAAGAGGGGGAGTAAATGGAGTGAATTCAGGTGACAACAGCCCATAAGGAGTGGTGTTCCCCAGGGCTCAGTGTTGGGGCCAGTCCTGCTTCAGAACTTTATTAATGATCTGGCTTGAGTGCACCCTCAGTGAGTTTGCATACAACACCAAATTGAGTGGCAGTGTTGATCTCCATGAGGGCAGTAAACCTCTGCAGAGGGATCTGCACTGGTTGGATCATTTGGATGAGTCCACTTGTATGAAGTTCAACCAGGAGAAGTGCCAGTTCTGTACGTGGGTCACAACAGCCCCCCACAACGCTACAGGCTTGGGCCAGAGTGGCTGGAAGGCAGGCTGGTGGGGAAGTACCCTGAGGGTGCAGGTTGGCAGATGGTTGAGCAAGAGCCAGCAGTGTGCCCGGGTGGCCAAGAAGGCCCATATCATCGTGTCTGCTATCAGAAACAGTGTGGCCAGCAGGACCAGGGCAGTGATGGACCCCCCTGTACTCGGCACTGCTGAAGCCACACCTTGAACACTGTGTTTCCATTTTGGGCCGCTCACTTCAACAGTAATGTTGAGGTGGTTTAGTATGTCCAGAGAAGGGCAACAAAGCTGGTGAAGGGTCTGGAGCCCTGCACTGTTGAAGAGCACCTGAGGGGACTTAGGTTGTACAGTGTGGAGAAGAGGAACCACAGGGGGGATCTTTCTGCCTGAAAGGATGTTGTAGACTTGAAAGGTTGGGTTGTAGACCTGAAAGGTGGGGTAGGTCTCTTCTCCCAGGTAAGAAGTGACAGAACAAGAGGAATATGCCTCAATTTACACCAAGAGAGCTTTAGATTGGATATGAGGAAAAACATCTTCACTGCAAGGATGGTCAGGCATTGGAACAGGCTGCCCAGGGAGCTGGTGGAATCACCAGCCCTGGAGGTGTTTCAAAAGTACATAGATGCAGTGCTTCGGGACATGATTTAGTGATGGGATTGGCCGTCCTGTGGTAACGGTTGGATATGATTCTCTTTAAGGTCTTTTTCAACCTAAATGATTCTCTGTTCCTATGCCTCTATGATATTGCAAGCCTAGCTAGACCAGTTACTGAGCAAGTTGCTCTAGCTGACCCTGCCTCAGTTGGAGGGCTGGATTCGATGATCTCCAGCGGTCAGTCCAACCTGGAAAAAAAAGCCATATATATGAAAGATCATATATCATGTGTATGTCAACACAACTAGGGAAGTTCATGTGAAGAATATTTCTCCATAGAAATGGCCTGTGGGAAATGCATTTGAGAAATCTGAACGAAACAAGGCTGCTTTTCTGTGGCCAGGTCATGGGTGAGAATGAGGGTGACAGAGGGGTGTGTTATGAGGAGGACAGCTGATTCTCAGGAACTCCTCATGCAGGAGGACATGCCTGGCTGTGAAGGGGCCTGTGAGGTCAGTTCTGTCTCTGGAGGTGACAGGCCGGCAACAGGAACATGGCTGGGAAAGTCCTTCTGCCAAGCTACAGCATAGGACCTCTCCAGGAAAAGGGCTGGGGTACAGGCTGTCATGTCCATTTTGCCTGTGGACATGAGAGGACAGCAGCAGGCATGTGGCTTGGTCACGTCTCTGGGAGAAGCTGAAAGGCCAGCAGCAGCCATGTGGTTTAGAAGACCATGTGGAGGTGACTTCACTTTTTTGAGGGGAAAGACCACCAAAAATAGCTTTTGAGTTAGGTTCCCTGCTTGGAGGGCAGTTCCTGAGGTGGTAAAGCTTTCCTGGGTAGTGGGAAAAAAGAGGAGAGGGGAAAAGATTTCACAAAGTGTAATGTTGCAAATGGAGAGTGGCTATCGGGAGGAAGAACTGTCACTCTAGGGGTCCTGCTGCGGTGCAAGAGCTCAGCCAGAGGGAGCCTGGATCAGCCCATGGCTTTGTGTTTCAAGGAACAGCCGGTGAGAGTGGAGGTACCTCAGCGAAGGTATGGCAATGTTGGCGTGGGAGCAAGGCAGGGCAGCGAGATGGTGCCTGCAGCCTGCAGGGAAACAGGGGCAGGGCTCCAACCATGTAGGACAGCCTGTGGTGAAGAGGGCAGAGGGCACTGTCAAGGCTGGAAGGCACCAGTAGAACCCAGGTCTGTGTCCCCTTGGCTGTGGCAGCTGTCTCTGCCTCTGAGGGCCATGACAAGACATGATGTCCTCACGGCACGGGGGCATCGTTGCCTCCTTGCAGCCCCATGGGGAAGCTGGAAGTTGCTGTGCCATTGCTGTCCTTCACTGGGCATTGGATGCCCACCTTCCATGGTCCCCAGGAAGAGCCCTGAGCCCTCTGTGAGGGACAGCACCCACCTCCCCACAGGCTGCAGGTCACGGCTTGGCCTTTCTGCTTCATCAAGCAAGCCAAGGCTTTGCTCAGCAGCAGAGCTGCCTGCACAGAGCCTTTGCCTTCCTGCACTCACAGCCTCCAAGGATGGGCTCTAACAAGGCCATGGGGAGGCTTTCTCAGGCATGGCCCTCAGTGGGGCCCATTAACGCTTCCAGGGACTGTGGGCTTTGCTCCGGACTTGGTGTTCTTGAGAGGTTTCTTCAGGCTCCTCTGAACACCTGAAGTCCAGAGCACCACAGACACCCTGGGCTCATGACGAGGGAGAACGCCCTGACGAGCCCTGTCTCCTCCATCAGGGACATCTGGTCTTCAAGTTTGGCTCCTACGCTTAATGAGATAAGTTTCAGCCGTACAGTGAAAGAGAAAGGCAGGTAATGAGCACTTTGGGGAAATGATAGAAGGCTTTTCCAATTACTATTGATGCACAGTGTCTCCTGAGGAGGTGCGGACAAGTAGGAAAAGCAGTCCCTGGAGCTAATAACTGCGTGGACAGCCTTGCTCCCCAGCTCTCCAGCCTCAATATTTTTGTCTTCAGCCCCATGAGACTTACATCACTTTACATCAGATCTTCAACCAACTCTGCAGCTGAATATAGCAAATTCTTGGCTATAATTATTGCCTGCTTTCCTTAGAGAACAGGGTGTAAGCAGGAATAAAAGAGGGATTAATTATCGTGTGTGTGTGGGGGGGGGGGGAGTGGGATAGAAATTAATAAATAAAAAATACATTTCTCAGCTGTATAATTGTTAGTTCAAGCAAATCCCCATGAAGTCTATTGCCACTACTGAAGAGTTGCCCATAGGGAATATTAGAGACACTACTGAAAGACAGTCCAAATTTTCCTCTCTGAACCTTAAAGCACAAGCTACATAGGTAAAATGGATTGGAGCGATCAAAGAGAAAGAGGAGAAAGGCATCTGGAGATGAACTTCTTAATCCATAGCTGTAAATCAGGAAACCAGGACGCCAGGCTATTCCAAATGTCTTCAATTTCATAGAAGGTGCAAACGTTCTGGAACTCACAACAAATAATAGGATGTGTTCAAATTTTTTTTACACATATATCTGTAGAATTTCTCCCACTTTGATCTACGTAGATGCAACAACTGGTATTAAGAAGAGCACAGACTCTGCCTTCAGACGCCACCTTCATATCTAACGCCATTCCATTTTGCACAGCTATAGGGGCTATTTCTCACACTTCTTCCTGCAAAGCCTTCATGGCACCTGCAGGGTCCTTGGCCATCTCTTCCATTGCTGTGCATCTCTTTATCACTGCCTTCTCCAATTCAGGAACCGCTAACCAAGGAGTAACCAAGGCCACAAGCAGGCTGATGATCTGGGCTATCATTATGACACCCATTACATCTGAGAAGCTCATAGGCCACTAGGAGGCACGTGGCCATGAAGGCGAGCTTGAGGTCCCTGGAGTGTCCAGTTCCCTTGTGGGATTGGCCATCAGCAGCCCAGCTGGTTATGGCTGCAGTAAGAAAGGCACTTGGACTCTGAGACAAAGTGTCATTTCAATTGGCCTTGGCTAGAGCCAACTCTCTACACACAGAGACAATCGTGTCAGCTGTATGCCGTCCCTTCCGAGGCCGGGAACACGGAGTTTCCAGCATTGGGAGAGCGGTGCAGCAAGTTGTGCAGATCCTGCCTGCAGAAGGGTTATCCCACACTGCTCCCGTCAGCTCTTGAAGTGTTTTCTGCCAGGGAAACCCATTCTAGTCATCACTTCTCGTGTTCTAAGAGGAGATGTTCACTTGGGAGTTGGTAACTGCAGTCCCAGGCAAAGGTAAGGGCGTGCGGTTGGCCATTCACCAGCAGCTTCCTGCAGATTTCTTCTTCCAGTATGGCTTATTCTGCAACCCAGGGGCACACTCAGCACAGCTCAGCCTGAAGGCCAAGAGGTACGTGGAGCACAGCACAGGCCTGCTCAGGTTTTCTGTGACACTCATCACTAACTCCTCCATGTGCAAAGGGCTTCTGCTCAGATTCTCTCAACCTCCTGATGAAGGTTAGAAGGAGAACGACATCTCCTTTAGACCGCTAGAGAAAGGGAACTTTACTTGAAGGCCTTGGTTGAAGGGAAAGTGGAAGATGATCTGCAGGAGCGGGCTGGAAATTAGGACCATGCGTGGCAATCAGTTAGCTGAAGGGAATGTGCTAGAGCTTGTAGGTCACTAACCCTGGGAAGACAAGGAGTGTGAATAGACACAACAATTAACATGATGAGCCATGCTGAGAGAGCATAGGGGAGTGGGGGACGGATGCCGTGAAGGAAGGGTAACACCCTGCTGTTAATTGCTGGTAGTTAACCATCAGTCGGGGACTGCCTAGTATGCAAGGCTTAGCTTCAGGAACCAATCTGTTTAAAACGCGCAGCTTCAGGAACCAACTGTTTAAAACGTGCAGCTTCAAGAACCAATCTTTTTAAAATGCGCAGCTTCTTAAAGTGTATATAAACTCGTGCTTCTGTACAATAAATTGACATTTGCTTGTATCACCCTGCGTCCCGTCTCTCCATCGCAGCAATGATCCCTGACCAACATGGCACAAATGCTTTGCTGGACTTGTTTTGAACAGAAAGACAAGGCAGGAATGGTGAAAAATGTGGACAGCACCTTTCTGTCAAGTATGGGTGATGCTGGTAAAGTAGAAATCAAGGGCAAGTCAACAAGACAAACTGTAGCAGGGCTGAGTAGAGAGGAGAGATCACCTCCACCAACCCTTGGGCAGTGCTCTTCCTAATGCAGCCCCGGATGCCATGGGCCTTATTTGAAAGGTGCAAAGCCAGGAGAAGAGGAGGCTTTGGGGACACCTAATAACAGCCTTCCCATATCTTCTTGGGCCATATCAGCAAGAAAAGGCAGCCAGGTTCTTGCCTGTTGTGCGTGATGGGAGGATGAGAGCCAATGGGCATCAGCTGAAACAAGGGAAGACAATGTCCTTCCCCATGAAGACAGTCAAGCAGTGGAGCAGATGTCCCACAGAGCTTGTGCCATGTCCATCCTTGGAGCTTTTCAAGCCCCACTTGAAGGAAAGCGTGAGCTACTTGCTTCAACCCCATAACTGATCGTTCTCTAAGCAGCATGTAGGCCTGGACACCTCCTGAGGTCCCTTCCAGCATGAATGATTCTGGATCTCCATCCACCATGGATCTTGCCTTCGTGATGGCAGGGAAATCACTCAGGTTTCCAGCGGCTGTTGAAGCCAATCAGAAAGTTGGTCAGATGACCTGCGATGTTCTTTTCCCACTCCAAGCTTTGCTGCTCAGATGCAGGGCTGCTTGGCTGGTTCCTATGGATTCCTATTCTTCACCCTTTCCTAACTTTTCCCTCCTTTTCCACGCACAATTGCTTCTCCTTGACCACCCCTGTATCCTCCCATGCAAGCAGCTCACCTCTCCTTTCCCTTTCCTCCCTGGCCATTGGCTGTCCTCCTTTGGTGATTCTTTGGAGGTTCTCACCATAGGTGGCCACCCAGACAAGGGATTCATCATCCCCCTTGACTCAGCATCATCCCCCTTGACACAGCACTGTTGTGGCCACATCCAGGTTATCTGTGCCTGGGCTTTGAGGTTTCTCATTCTGGAGGAATGGGGGGAAAGTGGAGAGGCTGTGGAGGATACCTGCCTGGATTGAGTTTGGTGCCTGTGGAGAGAGACTGAAGGTCCTGGGCTTCTTGATACTGGCAAAGTGGAGCCTCAGGGCACCACAGTAACAGCATGCACCTGCTTGAAGGGGGGTGTCAGAGATAAGGGAGTGATTCCTGATAGTGACAGGAAGAGAAAACCTCCGCAAAGTGCTGCTTGGAAGGGTAAGATTGGATGTGAGGAAAAAGAAATGTCCCTCTGAGGGTTGCCCTCTGATGCCAGAGTTCACCCAGAGGGAGCCTGGATCGTCCCATGGCTTTGAGTTTCAAGGAGCAAGCAGGGATGAGGGGAGAAACTCCAGAAAAGGCAGATAAATGCAGGTGTGAGGGCTGGGTGGGAAAGCAAGGAAGATGCCAACCCCCAGAGTGGAAAGAGGTGCCACATGGACAGTGTAGGGCAACTTGCAGTGGAGATGGCCCAGGGCTGCAGCGAGGCTGAATGGCCCCACAGGGGGCTGAGGCCTCTGTCCCCCTGGCAATGGCAGCTGCCTCTCCCACCAAGGCCTGTGACATAGAACTTGATTTGGAGGGTCTTATGTTCTGCCCTCCAAGAGCCTGGGGGTCAGGGCTTGGTCTTTCTGCTTCATAAAAAAATCCAAATGTGTTTTGCAGCATTACAGCCACTGACACAGTACCTTTGCCTGCCTGCAGGTCTGGCCTCTAATTAGCTACTCTAACGAGTCCATGGGGACGCTTTGTCAGCAATGGCCCTCAGCGGGACCCATTAACGTTTGAAGGTATTTTCAGTGTTGCTTCTGACTTACATTCCTTCAGTGGTTGGTTCAGTCTGCTCTCAGTAGCTCAGGTTCATGGCAGGAGCCCCCAAGGCCCTAATGAGGTATTTGCCTTTTCTCATTTCCTTCAAGTCTTGAAGACCTGTGCAGCTAATTGAATCTGTTCCATTCATGTAGATAAGAGAGAGGATTTCAAAGTGCACTTCAAAATAAGTATTTTTTATTTCATAGGTTATATTTTGCTACTTTTTAGGTTAGAGAGGAGGTTCTAGCAGCAATCTCCAAGTGATAATGATGCAGAGGATCTCCTCAGTATATCTGGACTGGCAGGAAACGCAGTCCCTTGAGGTCTGACACCAGATGGACAACCTTGCTCTGAATGTCCCCAAGACCACCCTTTTTCTCATTGTCCCCTGGGACTCACATCCCTTCTCCTTACGTCAGACCTCTCCCCTCAATTCTGCAGGTGGGTGCTGCAGCTCCTCTGCACCATCCCCACCAATTTGCCTTAGAGGACAGGCTGCACACAGGTGCAGAAGAATTATTCAAATCTGCAAGCAATGTGAAGAATGATCAAGTGTCATAAATAAGCCAACACCCTCCACAAGCATATGCCGAGTCCAAGCTGTCTCTGAAGAGGTGCCTTTCTGCAAGGGACACTCTCATGAGAAATCTTTTAGGTTGGTAGATACAGAAATATAGATCTAAACACAAGGGAAGAGTTGGGTAAGGAGACAGTTCGGCTGCAGGAAGACATGCAAGCTTTTCCTTCCTGAAGTAAAAACAGCAGCACAGGTGAGACGTACCTAAAAGACCAAAGAATAAAGGGAGGAGAAAACAGGTGAATAACTGAAAGAGCCTTTGCTGAGACAGTCTGCTGAAAAGATGACTTCAGAAGTCGTCACTGTCTCCTGCTCAGGTGCAAATATATTAAAGATGAGAGAAAATAGGGGCGTGGTATAACTAATAACAATGGTGAAGTTCTGGTATAAAATCAGTATTTCCTTGAAGTATCGCTTTTGAAAGCTCCTTGAATTGGCAGAGGTCACTTGTGAGAAAGGACAAGTGTTGCAACTGTCTTGGAAGGAGTCCGTAAGTGCAGCTCGGGGAACCACAGGCTGCACGGACCCCCAGTGGTGAGGGGTGTGCCACCAGTTAGAGTCCTCTTGGGTGACATTTCTGGCACCTGAGCGGGTAACTGTCCAGGTGGATTTTCCAAGGGTAAATTAA
>NC_073740.1:5422332-5556861 GCF_023634155.1 Falco peregrinus | reverse complement strand
ACCGTAGGGTGCTGATGGGTGCTGTGGCGTCATGCAGTTGCTGCGGGGCCATGTGGGTGCCACGGAGCTGCAGGGTGCCGACGGGTGCTGTGGGGGGCCGTGGGTCCTGGGGTGCCGTCACAATGGGTGCTCCTGGGGGGGCAGATGCCAGGGGCCGCAGGGCGCCAGCCGGGTGCTGGGGCTGGAGCTGCACCCGCCGGGCCAGGAGCTCTACGTCGCCTTCGCCGGGTGCCTGGTGCGTCTGCCCCTGAGCCGCTGCGCCCGGCACGGCGCCTGCCGCAGGTGAGCGAGAGCGTGGGCGTGTGCGAGGGCGTGAGGGTGTGCAAGGGTGCAGGGGCACATGTGGGCACGGGGTGTGCATGGGGCCACGAGGGCATGTGTGGGTGGGATGTGTGAGAGCACGGAGGTGTGCAAGAGCGTGCAAGGGCCAGGGGTGCGTGAGGGCACGGGGGTGTGCGAGGGCCAGGGGTGTGCGAGGGCACGGGGGTGTGCGAGGGCACAGGGGTGTGCGAGGGCCAGGGGTGCGTGAGGGCACATGGATGTGTGAGGGCACAGGGGTGTGCGAGGGCCAGGGGCGTGCAAGGGCACGAGGACGTGTGTGTGGGACCACAGCACGCGGCCACCTGCGCCCCCCCCCCCCCCCCCCCCCCCCCCGCTCCCTGCAGGAGCTGCCTGGCCGCCCGTGACCCCTACTGTGTCTGGCTGCCCCGCCAGGGCTGCGTCCCCTTCTCCGAGGACCTTCCGTAAGTGTCCCCTGTGGTGGCCTCTCCGGCACACCCCCCACCCCACCCCCCTCTGCTGGGTCCCTTCCTCGCGGGGTGGGGACTCTGGG
This sequence comes from Falco peregrinus, assembly GCF_023634155.1. Taxonomy (NCBI): domain Eukaryota; kingdom Metazoa; phylum Chordata; class Aves; order Falconiformes; family Falconidae; genus Falco; species Falco peregrinus. The sequence goes on along the minus strand of NC_073740.1, from coordinate 5,556,029 downwards.
GACGGTGGGTGATGTCCCCTGCCCTGCCCAGGAACGGCTTCAAGCAGGACGTGGAGGGCTACCCCGGGACCGCTGGGACCTGCCAAGGTGAAGGGGGGTACATGGGGGACACTGGGGACAAAGCCATATTGGGGGGACACAGAAGGTCGCTGTGGGAACTTCTGGGGACACGAGGTCACGGGGGGGATGCAGGGGGCACCAGAGCGATGCTGGGGGCCCTGGGACATGTGGAGGACACTGGGGGGACGGAGGTGGCTGCAGGGGACACGGGTGGCCTGGCCTGACCCCGCTCTGCTCTCAGATGCACCAGCCGTGGGGGACAGCGACGGGGACAGAGACTTGGCCCATGGTCAGTGACACCCTGTCTGCCCCCCCAGACACCCAGGGACCGGGGGGGACCCCAGGGAGGAGGAGGGACCCCAGGGACTGGGGAAGGACCCTGGGGATGGGGGGGGGAACCCACAGGAACAGAAGGACCTGGGGTGGGGGGCCCCCGGGGACCCCCAGGGATCAAGAGAGGGACCCCAGGGATGGGGAGGGACCCTGGGGATGGGGGGGACCCCCAGGGACAGAAGGACCTGGGGTGGGGGACCCCTGGGACCAGGAAGAGACCCCCACAGACGGGAGAGGGACCTGGGGCGGGGGGACTCCAGGAGGGACCCTGGGGGCCCGGGTCCCCCGTGTGTGCGGGGGCTGACGGGTGCTCCCGCAGGGGTGCGCCAGCCCGGGCCGGGGGCCGCAGCGGCGGTGCCGGTGCCGGTGCTGGTGGGCTGCGTGCTGGGCGCCTTCGCCCTGGGCGCCCTGGCTGCTGGGGCTGCTGGCGGCCTGCTGCCGCCGCCCCGCCGCCCCCAAGGGACCCCCGGAGCCCCCTGCCGCCGCCCCACGGCCCCCGGCCCAGCCACCTGCCCCCGCCTCTACCCCCTGCTGCCACCCCAGGGCGGGGCTGGGGGCCTGCGGGACCCCCCCGAGCTGCCCACGCCGGAGGCCACCCCACGGCCACCTGCCAAGGCACTCTGGGAGCGGGTGACGGAGCCCCGGCGCAGCCAGGCCGCCCACCTCGGCACCCCAGAGTGCCCGGAGCCCCCCGGCCAGGACCCCCGCCCAAGGCCACCCTGGAAGAGATGCTGCAGCGGCTGCACGGGACGGGGGGCTCGGGGTGGCCGGTGACCCCCCCGGGCACCAGCTCCTTCGCCAACCGGGTGCAGCCGGGCACCCCGTTCTCCAGCCTCCCCCCGGCCCCCCGCGACGGGACGCCCCGCCGGCTGGACGTGCCCCCCGACAGCCCCCCGCCGCCCCGGCGGCCCCTGGCACAGAGACACTCGCTCGGGGGGACGCCTGCGAGACCACCTGGCCTGGCCCGCGGGCTCACCCGCATGCACTCGCTGGGGACCCCGGGGGGGCCAGCCTGGGGCCCCCGGCCCGGCACCCTGGAGCGCTCCCTCTCCATGAAGCCCCCCGTGCTGCCCAAGCCCCTGATGGTGCCAGCAGCCCCCGGGCGGCCCTGAGCCCCCCAGCACCCATGGGACACCCCTGCTGCGGCTGGCGGGGGGCCCCCCAGCCATCCCCTGGGTGGCAGGACCCCCGCCTCCCTGGTGGCACGCGGGTCCCCCCATCCCCAGACTGGCCCCCACCGGGGTGACAAGGGTCCCCATGTGCCAGCCTGGCATGACAAGGCTTTTCTTTTTCTTTTTTTTTTTTTTTAATCCTAATTTATTTAACTGGGGGGGGGGAGGGGGGAGCCACCGCCAACCCCCCGGGGGACATGTGACACAGCAGCTCTCCATGCCGGAGCTCAGCTTATCCTACCATGTAGGACCAAGGCTAGGGACAAGAGGGGGACAAGGGGGGGGAAGGTGCCACCGGACCCCCTCGGGGCCAGCCCAGCGTGGTGGCCCTGGGGTATCCCCACAGTGGCACAGGGGATAGGAAGGGCCTGGCGATGCGCTGGCTTAGCAGGGACAGGGCTGACACCAGGGGTAAAGCATAGCTGCTCCCCAAGGTTGTGCTATTTTATTAAGAAACATATTAAAAAAAAAGTTTTTATATATATATATACACACGTTGAAATTTCCCAACATCTACCCTCAGTAGAAGAGGGGCCCAAGCACTTGGCTCCTCGTGACAGCACTAACAGGGTCCATAAGGGACAATTTATTCTGTGATAAACCCCCAGCACTGCGCCTGGCACGCGGGAAACCGATCTGATACAGGTGAGATTAAAGAAATAATCCGATTTGGCCCCAAAAAGCACCCTGTGGGTGACGGAGGGGGGTTCAGGCAGGGAAGGCCCCTGCCAAGGGGCTGGGGGACCCGCGCTTGATTCCGGGGCTTGTTACTCCCCTTCGTGGCTGGCTGGAGAGGATTGAGTTGGCGTTTCCGTGCCCTCCTCCACTCATCCCCACCGGATTTGCAACGCCCTGCTTCCGATTTAGGAAAATGGGAACCGGTTACGGCAAACAAGAGGGAAACACACATCTAATCAAACCCAAATCTGTTGAATTAGCACCGCACCACCTCCTCCACCAAAGAGTAACAACACACGCTCATTTCAAGACCGCAACTTCTGCCTCGACATTCCCGGGAAGCAGGCCGGGATTCTCCCACCCGCGCAGGCACGCGGCTGCGATCCCAAGCTCGTGGCGGAGGGGAAGCAGGGTGGGCGTGTGGGCGTGGGGAGCTCGGCTGCTCTGCCTCGATAAGAGCACGGCTTTTGAGAGCCAAGGGGTTTGTTTAGCCTTTCACCTCCTCCATCCCCGTGCCCGCCGCTGGCTGTGGCACGAGGACAAGGACGGAGCCGGCGTGGGCGAGAGGAACCCTGACGCGGCAGAGTCCGGCCCGGACACCGGTGGGAGGGTACTGACCCGCTCGCAGCAGCCTGACGCTGCCACGGCCGACTACGCGCCAAGCAGAAAACTGCTGGTCTTGGCTTAAAAAGCTCCAAATCCTTTCTGTAAAAAAGCAGAGGATGCAGCAGGGTTTAAATTCTTTCTAAACAGAGATCAAATTCTCATCTTTGTTCAGAGCCCATCCACGAGTACTTCTAAAAATAAAATTAACGTGTGATTCCCCCCCCCCCAGCCAAGGCAGAGCAGTACGAACACTGTCAGCTTTATTTTTCAACTCTATAAAGCAAATCCAGTTACCGTGAGTACCACGGACATTTTATTTTTTTTTCCCCTCCTCTTCTGAAGGGGAAGTTTGTTTCCCAGCTGAAGGGACTTTTTGGCAAAACTGACCCTTTTCAGGAGAAGGATGGAAATTACGGAGAATCGCAGTGCTGTCGAAGGCACAACACGGCATTTATATACGCTACAGCTGCCGAACTCTTCAAATTTACAAACAATGAGCACAAATTTCAGGCAAAACGTTAAAAGCCAAAGCCGATAGTGTCCCTTTACATCCGTAAACGCTTCTGGGCATTAGAAAGAATCTGTCTGGATTTACTTTAATTCTGTTTCAAACCCTCCGACACAGATTTTTAGTTCAAACAGACCCAAACTGTCAACATTCCGGGGAGCAAAAGGAAATAACAACACACGCTCCAAGTCAGGGAGGAGACACCGAAGTAATCGATAACGAGGAACCGAGTCTCTCCAAACATTCATTCATAAAAAATAATTATTAAAGCCTTCTTCAAAACATCTTTTGGAAAAAAGATAAAAAAAGTCTTATTTATAAATATAGCTACACTGGTTATAAATAAATGCACTTTGATTCTCAAAACCCGGCAAGTCTCAGGAAGCCTCTACAACAACAGTCCCAGAAACCTTCCCCTCCTACCGGTCGGGGGAGAACCCACCGGCGAAACGCTGCCCAAGATGGGATTGTGGCAGATCCCACCTGCCCTTCAGGCCCAACCGCCAGGAACCGACTGATTCTAGGATGGAAAGCAGTCTCCTCTTGGGGCGAGACATTCCCTCGGAGCCATGACCTACGTTCACACCTTTATGAACTCATCAGCCTGTATTACACCTCCAGCGCCATGGAACGGGCTGATCTACCGGCAAAGACACATAAAGGCAGTACCCAAACTTCACTTGTTTACGGTATTTTTCTAAACCTCACTTGATAATCTGTCACTATCAAGCTCCACGTGATTACTTGGGGTGCTTCAAATCAGTTCCCTGCTGTCTTGAAACCCATAACCCGCTGTACTAAACAGATCCCAGCATTCAAGAGGCCTGCAAAGAGTAAAAAAACATACAAACATTTCAGTAACAAGATCAGCCGCTTGTTAAAAAAGGTTTAAGTATCTTTAAAAATAAAAACTGTTTAGTAAAAAAAAAAGACAGATGTATCTCCAGAGACAACTTGACTCCCAAGCTGTCTTGCAGCAACTGCCATACGTATAGTTTTGCATATATAATCAGTTAACGCTACCGTTCGGCACAAGCGTCAAATAGAACATTTGACTAAATATTCTAAAATCGAGGAGGAATTTTTTGAGATCCCTTTGGGTAGTGAAGGGGTCTGACAAAGAGCTCCCCCAAATTGTTCCTGGAACAAAGAGGGTGAAGCATAGTATCCCCTGACAGCGTGCAACGCTCTGGCTGACATGCAGCCCAGCCTTCACTCTTGCATTGAAGGTTGCCTCAATCAAAAAGATTGATGGTTTTGGAAGAAAAAAAAAGAAAAAAAAAGAAAAAAAATGTAATTCCCTTTCTAGCTAAGAGGGGAAAATCCCTTCCACACCTCTGAAGATTTTAAAGCAACACGCCAAGAGCCTGCTTTTTCTGAAGGTCCAGATCTGGCCACTCAACTTCGCAGAAGGGAGCGAACACCTCAGGTTATTGCATAAAGTCTGTTTTCAGTGCTGTAATTTCCAGGCAGCTGAGAGCTAATACCAGCCGCTTTGGCAATGAGGTATTTTCTTTTCCACTCCCCAACAATGCAGGTATTGACATCACAAAATAAGCCGTCGGGTCACTCACTGGCTAAAATTTTGTTAACAAGCTTCCAATCTCTCAAGGTCAAGCTTTAAAAGCACCTTTTGGCACCGCGCTGAAAGCAGAGTTATGTTGCGAGCGGCTGGAGCAGCTTCTGCCCCCGGCAATGGCGTGGCTTTGACAACAGCCCTCTGCTCTCAACACTGCTTGCCAACAGCACCTTATTTAACAATTAAAAAAAAAAAAAAGTTATTTTCCTTTACAAAAGCCAGTCAATCACTGAGGATTAGGAGGTTACAGTTTCCACAGCGATATCAGTTGGCTGATCTGTGTCCAGCATGGACAGCACAGATTCCTTGAAGTCTTCTGAGGTTACCACCAGCGGGTCAACCCCCGCGACCTCTTCGAGCACCGTCACCTCCGCTCCGTTGGGCTGCTGCCTCACCATGGCTGCCAGCTTCAGCCGGTACTCTTCTGCCTCCTGCTCTTTCTTTATGAGCTGGCTGCGATATTCCTGAGCCTTTCGGTTCGCCTCTTGCAATTGCTGCTGTAGCACTTCCCTTTCAACGCTGTCCTGCAGAAAATAAAGTCGAGAGAGCCCACGATGGAGGCCCAAGCTGCGACACGAAGGGAACGGGGCATGCAAGCACTCCAACAGTTACGAGTTATAAAAGCAAAATGCTCTAATGCGGCGCTTCAAACGTGCTGGGGTTGAATTCTGTTCAACTGGTTTGCTCCTCACAGGTTACCAGAGGCCGCCAGGACATGGGAAGGAACAAACTGGCTGGTGGGTGTCCCCACAGCGTGCAGGGAGGTGGGCTGGGAAGTGACGCGTCACCTCACTGTGATGAATTTCAAAGGTTGGAAGCAGGTATAAACAAAATGCAAGAAATATAAAGAGCTATTCGTGCTGAAAAGGTGAAAGGCAATTGAGAAAAACGTTCTTTCTCCCAACAGAGTGATGGGAGAGTCATTCCTGCTGCTTTATGAAGAGCTGAGGCTGACTTATGCCCAGCCCATGTGTTGCGCTTCTACAGGAAATCCTAAATCATCTCTGTAAACGACCACGATTCATCTAGAAACCACTGAGCTACAGCTTCAGGCAGGCAGATTGGCAACAAGTGATTTAGCTGGCTCCTTCCCTACCTATACTCAACAGAGCATCGCTCCTCTCAACCGCTTGCATGTTCACTGCTAACGCAGGAGCATGTGCAGGAAGAGTAGGGAACCTCTGGGCAGAGTTTGTTACAGACATCTCCGGGCACAGCTCGTTTGTGTTCTGAGATGGCTCTGGCAGACCGGGAGCCCAGCATCCTCAGCACAGCAGAGCAACACACAGGAGACGACGGCAACCGAAGTTACAAGCAGGAGTATCTACCTTGTCTTCCTTCGAGTCATCTACATTTTGCTCCACTTTTTGCTTCTTGGCCAGTGGCTTTTCCTCCTCTTCTGCGTCATCTCCATCTTCAATAACAGTCTCTTCTGCAACCTGACCAGCAGGTACAGTTAAAACTGAAAAATCAAAAGACGATAAATTATACAGTGTGAGACGTGCTTTTGCACAGATGTTTCCCAAAACGCTTCTCTGAAGTCAGTGCATCAGTGTGGTTCTGGAGAAAAAGAGGAGACCTGTGGATCAGCAATGCCAAAGTCTTCCCAGAGAGAAGAGAAACTCTGGACTGGGTTTCCAGTTTTCTTTATTCAGGCCTCTGGAATGCCCCAGTATTTCACCACAACGGAACGGACAGAATCCCAATTCAAAGATTTGCATCTTAGAAAACATGTGAGGTAAAAAACTATCATTCTGACACCTTCAGTAATGCAATTAGTAGCTGAGACAGGCTAAGCCAGAGGTATAGAAAGCTCTTCTCGAAAATTCCCAGTACACAGTCCCAGTGGCTAAGCTCTGAATCAGCTTTAAGCGCATGCAAGAGCTGCAAATACTCCCGAGAACAAACACATTTTAAATCTGCAAACATGGGTTTTCACTTTGGGAAGCCAGCAGCAGGAATTCATCCAACCAAGGAGGAGAAAGGCACCACGTGAGCTACTGAAGGTAGCGCTACCTAAACAGTTCTCCCTTTGTCTTCCTTAGACTAAGAGTGGGTTGCAAGCCAGGAATTGTTTGTAGTAATTCAGCAAATAATTCTGAATAATTAACAGCTTTAGAAAATTGCTTTTCACTCACGAAGTCTGTAAACAGACAGAACTGATGTAACCCATCTCACATTGTAGCACTGCATGCATGTTAGAGGAAAGCTGCTCTGCTTCCTAATCCTCTTTTTCTGCACCAACGTTAATCCAAATAATCGAGTATCCCTAGGACATGCTGAAAGAATTGTTGGTAAACCGAGACAAGGCTGATGAATTACATCCCTTGAGGAAACAAAAATTCACTGTACGAGCGCTCTGGAGCTCTGCCCTGCTTTACTGAACACGATTTACATTTGCCTTGTAAAACTGATAGATTCATATTGCCCTCGGCAAGATAAACTAGCGTTATGAGAGGAAAAAGTGTATTCAAGCCGACATTAACAGCCTAATGCTAACTTTTACAAGAACGATGGAGTGATTGCTAAAGGCAACAGGCTGCAGTTTCATCAGTTGAGTGACTTACTCGCAGGCCGGAAAGTCCACCACAAGATAAAGGAATCGTCGTTGCCTGGCTGCCAAAGAGACAACGGCTAACTTGGTGTTTCTCTGCCCACAACGCTCTATTGAAGGTGCGTGGTTTTAACACAAAGACCAAAATCTTAAAGTGCAGCAGCTACAAACAAGTCGCTGGCAAGCTCTGCCGCTGATGTAAGTCACACAGACATTTTAACCCCTCCTGGAGCCCAGAAGTCAGGCACAGATCCGTTACACTACAATGCCAAAAAGCCAGATCACACTTTTTTTTTTTTTTTCCTTTTTGAAGTTAATCCTCAGCACTGCCTTCCAGCTTCAGCTCCTCCGTACCTTGCTGTCCATCTTGCACGGTTAGGATGAAGGGTTGGTTAAGGCCACTGCTGGGGATGGCTGTTTGCAGGCCGCCGAGGGGAACTCCGTCCGTTACAATGGCGATGACGCGCTGCCCTCCACTGCCAACCACTTGTTGTATGGCAGAATCGACAGGATTTGCTTCCACTACTTCCTCCGTCTTACCTTAAGAAATACAGTAAGTGCCAAAAAAAATAAAAAAGTCAGTGTTTCCTTCTCTCTTCCTTGAATAGAAACTGAGGTCCAGTGAAAAAGCTCAAGTACACAGCTTGAGACTCTTGGGATGCCTGCTTACTAAAAACAATCTGGAAATACAGTAAGTCTAAGTAGAGGAAAGAAAATAAAATCCACTACACCTTAGCAAAACAAATCCTCTAGAGTAAAACCAGCATTTTCTGTGTAAATGACTAACACACAAGCATATTAATTAAATTAAAAAGCCTGGAGCTGGAGGCAGCTGTTAAGCAGACCTGGCTCTGCAAAGCTTCCTTCCGTGACCCCTCCCTCAGCTCTAACGAAGACAAACCACACGCAAAAACCTCCCCGTGCCTCAAGAGCCCCATCCAGACCAGCGCAGCCAAAATAACCATGAGGTAGCTATTTAGTTTGGCCGGGTGACCACAGACTGGTTCAACTCCCTGGGACACTTTTTGTGTGACTTACAGCTCACACAAATAATCAGGATAGCAAACCCTCGGCTGCATCCTGCTCCCAGCACAGGCTGAGAGTGCAGGAAACAGAGGGGATCTGACCTGCTACGTGCGCGCCGGGTGCCAAAGAGGAAAACACTCCACTGCTGCAGGTCAAGAAATCAGTGGTGTGGCACCAGAAGCCTTCAGAAGTCAAATTGCTCGTCTCTAGATTCTAGGAAAAATGCTTCGCTTTGGGGAAAATAACTGAGTCCCAAGGTGAAAGGATTATATAAACTAACTTTATCAATTCCTAAATCTGAATTAAAGGTCAAACATTACACTCTACAAACATACCACAAAAGATCATAAAACTCCCAAACATAAAAAACACCCAAACCTTTCCATAAGAAAAAGTTACCAGAGACTCAAAACTTTTGTTGACTATCAACATTTACCGCAAGCTGGGGACCAAAAACATTTCAGACGCTTTCCTCCTCAAACAAATATTTACCTACATTTATATATTAAACGCATGTTCTGGAGTATTTTGTTTTGGTCTTTTTAATATAACTGTTTAAAGCACGTCAAGAGCAACATACCATGACGTCAGGGTCAGACATGCTGGTTAATAAAAATTATTATTTTTATAATAAATTTTTATTATATAAACATAAATAAATTTTTATAATATAAAAAGCAATAGAACTGTTACTTCTACTGCTAACAGTTGCTGTTTTATTTGAATTTCAACTGGGATTAAATAAACAAACAGAATTAACCCTCTGCTTCACATATATATATCATCATCTCTTCCTTACTCTGAAAGGAGGCAAATTCACTTCCACATCTTAAAATTTCCTCCCACTTCCACGCAAGATACTCACTAGGACTAAAGAAATTTGAATGGGCATCTGACCGGTTTCCCCTACCTGTGTCTCTGTGTGAGTCAGAAAGCGGTGCCGATACTTCAGCCAGGGCTGCAAGCGTGGCAAGCACGGAGGTCGTTGAATTGGAAAACCGCATGGTAGAGTCACCTGCTTGGGAAAGAGGAGAGGAAATTGAAGGACTGTCAGGACCTGCCCTATCCAAACAGAGAATAAAGCAGTCAGATTGCAACAATTTTGTCATCTAGAGGATGAAGGCACCAGCTACAAAGTATTTTCTAGGCTCCCACTGGTCCATGGGGAAAGGGAGGTGGTACAGAATATTCTTTCGGAGAGGTGCCTCTCCTATTGCTAACTGTAAAAAGGGCTTTGATAGCACTTTAGGACAGACTGTACCCACTCCGAATATTTAATACCTACAATTGAATTTAAAGCAAATATTAAGCTATTTCTGAGTCACGTAACAAAAAGAACAGCAAATGTGAACCGATTTGCTCCAGCTTTATTGTAAGAACTACAGAAAGGCGGGCTGTCTGCCAGGCTACTTGGCATGCCGAGCTTCGAGCTGGAGACGCGGACAGCTTTTCAAGATGCAGCCGCGCTGCCTGATGACACTCACAGACGTGCTGGACTCTGACTGCTGTAATGTTGTGCAGAGCGGTTGCTATGTGCATAATTTCTTGGCTTCACATTGTACTGCAACTTTTGAAATTGCAAAACCTGAAGAATATATTAAACTCATTGGCTATTATGAGTAAATTACAGCACCCAAGTTCTTCCTCAGTTGGGAAAGCCTCCAAGTACAGTCTTCAGCATTACTTCATGGCCCAAACGTTTCAGCACGAGTCAGTTAAGAGAGCCTTTTGCTCAAACGCAGAAATTGGCTACATGTATCGCTTGATCTCAAGGTAAGGGGCACGCAGGTCCCTTCCTTCTCCCCACTCAGGTTCAGTAACGGAAAGACCACAGTTACTGCAACGGGGTATTGATTTGAATCAGATAAACAAGTCTTTGCGGTTCCAAAAAACAATGTTTCTTCCTCCAATTGACCCTAGCAATTCCTATTCAAAGGCAGACTTAATAAGAATGGAACAGGAAATTAACTAAACGGGTGCAAACTCAGTGCATATAACCCACAATTCCCTTTAAAAAAAAAAAAAAAAAAAAAAAAAAAGAAGAGATCCTGTACCTCATTGCCAGTGTAGATAAACAGATTACAAGCACACAAAGGAAAGGTCATCTAAAGTTCCCCTGACTTAATCCTTGCAACCGATCTCTCTTTCTCACCGGCCCTCGATTTTCCAAAGGGACCTATTTTCAAAGAATGATACTTTCAAAAAGCCGTGGGCTAGGCACGTGAAAGTACCAGAAGGTCCAGTGACTCTTTTCAGCAGCTTGGAACCAGATTTCTTCAGACCAGCTAAAGGTACCTGTTCCCATTCAAAAACCTTTTCAGTAACAGAAGACACAGGGAATTTAAGAGAGACAAGAAAAATTATTAGCCATTAGTGTTAAATAACAGATTTTTGCCAAAAGAAAGGCACAGTCGCTGATGCCCTCTTGTGGGAAATGACAGAAAACCCTCCTGATGTGGCCTAGAGCAGGAAACACCGGCTGGTCTCAACCTGACCGGCTATTAAAGTGTCGTAGGGGGAAAAACCCTGGGTATTTTAGTCCAGTCACACGTGGACAATAAGCCACCACCGTGTCGTGGCACTGAAAAAGGCGATTACATTGCAGGACATACAAGGAGAGGTGCGGTGAGAGATGGGGATTGCCAAGGCCAGCGCCAAGAGCTCACCTGGAGTGCTGTCTGCGGCCGCCCACCCACATACCACGGGTGGATTCAAGGGATTCAGGGAGCCCGGCTTGCTTAGCCCAGCGGAACAAAGGCAGAGAAGGGACAGGATCGATTTCAACATCAAAGGGATGGAGGCAATGGAAAAAGAAGAATGATTTCAACTAAAGGGCTGCATTCACACCAGCTGTGGGTGTGTTTAAGCTGGAAATCAAGAGTTTTCCAACAGCCCTTCAGCAGAGTGCTGGCCTCTGTGACTCCCACCTGCTTTCCAGGCAGAGCCAGACCCCTCTGCAGAGACACTGACACTGACTGTGGCAAAAGTGTCATCCGGGGTACAAAAATGCCAAAGTCTACGCCCCTTTGAGTTTGTGGAACATCCTTGACTGAAGATGTTGTGCATCAGTCACACTGCATTTTCCTCACAGGCAGAAGAGGAACACTTTGGGTCATTTTCCCCCTTCTAAATTAGGTTTTGTCAGTGCCTCAAAGCTGCAAGCAGCCCCAAAAGCTTTGACAACAAGTCGGGAGCATTGCTGAAGTCACTGTGGCCAGGCACAGGCAGAGAGGTCTGGGTGGGACTGCAGAACATCAGTATCTGTGATTTTCAAAGCATTCTCTAGCGAATAAGCAAACATTCACGCATGTGAACAGTCCCACTAACCAAAGAATTACTCACATGCAGAAGTGTTTGCAGGATGAGCCAAATAGCTTCATAAAACTTGTATTTAGTAGCCTCCTTGAGACTGAAAAGAAACAATGGTTTGGATTTCCCCAAATACAGAAAAATTCACTTTAAGAGTTACTATGAAAATTTGCCTTACATAAAAAGAATTCTCATGCAGCCTTAAGTTAAGTCTTTTCCCCACCAAAATAAGGCTCACAGAACAATAAGGAACCTAATTATTTCCATGTAACATGTGGGACAGAAGAAATAAGGAGTAATCTACGCATCCAATAGACCTGCTTGTTCTGCAGTTTCCTTACTCAACATTTATATATAGCAAAATGCTCACTCAACTCTTGTGGCCAGTAAAGAACAAAGCAAACCGTTCCCCAACTGCTCTGCAGTGCTCAGGATTTGGCACAGCCAGTAATTCTCATTATTCCTCTGTTGCAATCAGCCAAATCCATTTTCTCAAGCTCTGTTGCTTGTAACAGACCTGGAGCGGACCCACAGCTGAGCTCAGCAGAGCTTTGCCACTCACAGTGGAAGCACGTTTGTTTACATCAGCTAGAAATCTGCTTTGTTACCTTCAACAGCAAAAATATTCTGGGGCAGGAAGCAGTAGCTGGGTGTGTTTGGCTACATTTCACCACTTTTCCTCTACTAAATGACCATCTGCCCTCTACTGGTAAGCAGCCTTAGGATTTTTTTCAGGATTTTCCCACTCAAAGTCACATAAAACCTTACCTGAGGGTGTTTTGGCGTTTGCTGAAGAGACAAGACTTGTGAAATTGAGAACTTCCCCTGATGTAAGAATAAATGGTGAGGTGAGAGTCACAGTGCTGGTGATGGGATTTGTTCTCTCTGAATGAGCGTTCACCTGGTTCTGCATCGCTTCCTGAGAAAGACAGCGGGGTCAGGCACACATTCGTCACACTTTCTGTGGTATTAAGCATCCTTGAAACATTTTAGAGGCAGATTATTTCCCTCTGCAACACGCCAGGGACACCAGCACAAACACCGTGACAAAACCACCACCTAAACTTGGCAACTTACACTACAACCATGCAGGATGCATGGCAATAAAACCCCATCACCCACCGAGTCCTAGCAGGCACGCACTAGTTGATGTAGAAATAAGACAAACCTCATGCACCTCCATATTTCTAGTTCTCTCTGCAAACAGAAAATAATCCCATCAGACACAACAGGATTCCTCTCACTCTAGCACAGATAGTTACGGGTCAAAGAATTACCGACAAGTTTCTCCCTCCTAAACCTACCTGTAGCATTACCAGAGTCTCTGGATTGTTCTTGTCCAAAGCAATATCAAAAGCTGATTTATCAAACTTGCTGAAAGCATGGACATCTGCTCCATATTTGATGAGCAACTCTACTACATCTCGGTGGTTGTGCTCCGTCGCCCAGTGCAAAGCGGTCATTTTCAACATGTCCTTGGCATTGACATCAGCCCCGTTCTGAAAGAAATCAACACTACTTGTCTGCATGCCGTCTCCTCTCCACATCTTAAAGGCAGTGCCTGCAATAGCATTTGAACAGGGAACTCCAAGGGTGACTTAGACCAGCCCTAAATTTAGTCCTCACTTACTATACTCACCCTAATTAGCAGTTCTACAATATGAGTGTGTCCGTCAGCCGCAGCCATGTGTAGTGGCGTCCGGTCCACTTTTGTTCGGGCATCTCTGCTAACACCGGCTCGAAGCAGCACTTCTGCTGTTGAGTAGTGGCCATACTGGGCGGCGAGGTGAAGAGGCGACGTCCCAAGCTGCACGTTAATTTAGAAAAGTTACTGCCGGTTTGCAGCAAGAGACGACAGGCACAGAAATCAGTATCTCACTTTCTCCATTGTGCCATCACTGAGCCTCCTTCCCAGGCCACAGCAGAACAGCTCTGCCATTTCAGTATCACGACAGATAATTTCACCACTGTTCAGAAAAGGGCAGTATTACAGTATTACTAGGCTCGGTGACCTCTCGGTACAGTTAATTCCTTCACCTTGTAGTTATGAATGAGCAGACTTTTAAGTTAGGAAACAATGACAACTGGTAATGGAAAATGGCTACCGATGGCTTGCTCGTTATGATCTGGTTCCCCATTTATCCAACTGTTGATCTTCAGTTTCATTAAAGCTTTTATTTCCTTTCCAACCCAGGATGGGCTGGTTTTGTTTTCAGGGTTTTGGTTTCTTTTAAGGAAACAAAAACACCCTCAAAGATGAGTTTCTTGACTGAGAAAGTTTAAACAATTAAATAAAGCATACTTAAAAGAACTTCATATTGCTGAGAGGTTTAACAGTTCTTCTATTTGGCTTGAATCATCATTTATCTCAGCTGTTGGGAACTGCACTTCTTAAAGCATCTCACCCTGTACATACTGCTGTCTGGGACAGCATGGTGCTTGTGCTCTCGTGCATTAGGCACAGATCAGTCTCTACACAAGCACCAATTCATCTTTGCCTGAGGAAGGTCTTGGGTTTTCAAGTGCTTTATCCGGAATCTGCTTCACCACAGAAATCCAGAGATGTATTATCTGTCAACCCACACTCCAATTTTCATTTGTATCCTTTAGGTTCAGCCCTAAAGAGCACACAGACGACTCTTTTCACACAGAAAACCAACGTCTATTCCTCTGACGTACCCAGTCGGTGGTGAAGGGAGCACCGCTTGCCATCAGCTTTCGCACTTCGTCATCTTCGCCTTTGCGAGCTGCTTCTAGCAACCTCTTCCCTAGGTCCACTAAGGACATCTTCATACATGGGAACAAGCGTTTGCTGAAAGCTGCAAACAGAAAGCAAACAGACAAAAAGCAGTGAGGCAGAGACATTTAAAAGAGCTGTACATCTGTGGCCCATTTGGACACACCATCCTCCCATATGGAACTAGGCGCAACACAATTAATAAACAAGCATAAATATTTATCATATTTTTCAGTTCTGTGCCCTGAAACGTCAAGAGAAGGCAGCACACAAGCTCAGCAAACAGGTCGGATGCCTCAAGTCACCAGAGCTTGTGCAAAATCCCACTTACCTCAACAGCGCCTTGCACGGACACAAAGACTTGCCCATGTGGATCCAGTTCCAAGAGCAGAACCTATAAAAGCAACAGCAAAGCTGTTCACACTCCTTGCACATCGTTTTTATTTTTTAAAAGCGCTTTAAGAACATGATTTAATCTCCAAGACACTCTCCCCCCAGCCCTAGCAACTAAGGGTGGGGGAACTATCCCTGTTCTCTGCTGGTAAGAAAACAAACCTGGGTAACTCCACGACTTGTTCAAGGTCATAAAAGGAGCAGAACCCAAAAGCTGCACTCGATATACCAGACAACAGTGTCTGTATTTATTCCAAGCTACATAAAACAGCATCATTACAGCAATAATGAACTATAGCATTTTTCTCAGCGACAGGGTTACGCTGATATGCCAGTCCTTCTTTAAAGTCTATCCATTAACTCATGTGCGACGTCCAGTAAGCGGCTACAAATGAATGCCTGTGCAAACGGGCACCGTGCCACCCAGCATAACAGCCATTCCAACTGCACTGAGGCCCTCAGCTGACTTTTTTCCCCTTCAATTACAGTTCTACGAAAGAGCTGGAAAGCTCTCTTTCTTAATTCTTGTTCTTTCAAGAGAAACATCCCACCCCGTCCTCAGCGACCAAGAGAACCAGCCATCAGCAGCACAAGCCCTTTAAATAAAGCCAGACTGCAAACCTCAGCCCCAAAGCCCATCGGGATACACTGCCCGTATCAACACCTCGCTCCACAAACGCACCTCGCTCCACAACTTGAGCTTCTCGCTTTTTCTGAGTACGCAGCTATTACACCCAATACCCCAGGCTTGGAAGTCAAAGAGCCCCAAGCAGTTACTCAGAGTTTACTCTGCAATCAGGACCTTGGATGCACGTACAACGCATGTGTTTGACTACCACAACCCCTCTGCCCTTCAGGACTTTCCAGTTTTTGTCATTTGGTCGTTGGTTTTTTTTTTTTTACCTCTTTCCCCTTTCTCACTTTTTGTGGGACAGAAAGGTTCCTTCGCATCGGCCACGTTGAAAACACTTGCATGTTTTCCGGGCACAAGTCGTTGCACCAAACTCTGTGTTTACAAAATTAACCACCAGCTTACATATTTGTAATGCTGGAGTTTACCACTCTGGGTGTGTTTGGAAAAGCAAGAAACTGGATCACCAACAAACCCCATCAGTTTCTCTCCTTGTATTATTTGTCACTTATTATTTAGAGGCCTTGCATTCCTGCTCTCTTCCCAGCTGGATGCTCGAAGCAGTCTGAGGCCCCCTCTCTTCTTCTTCTTGTTTTAAGTTATTTACAGTACTGGGCTACTGTTGACAACTCCTTCACCTCCCCTGTGCCGCATTTCAGCAGCAAAATGAAGGAGCGGCCTCCCCGGACCCCTCAGCCTCCCGCCGACCAGCCGGCTCAGGGTTAGCTCTGCAGACCTGCCTCAAGACCCCCCCCCAACTCCCCAGCCCCCCTCCATGGGAGGCAGGCACCCCTTTCCCCTCCCTCAGTCGAGGACCAGCCCCCCCAGTCCCCCCAAGAGGGGCCCATCCTCCCACCACTCCTCCAGGGCAGGGACTGTCCCTCCTGCACCACGACCCGCCTCAGGCCCCCTCCTGCTCCCCCCCCCGTGCCACCCCCATAGGGACACCCCCAGAACACACCCCGCCACCCCGCGGGGGGGCACAGCCCGTGCCCATCCACTCCAGGCCGGCCCCTGGCACTGATGCCTCACGGGGGTCCCCCCTCCTCACACCAAGACCACCCCTCACAGCGGGGCCCGCACCCTCTGTCCTCACGAGGGGGTCCCCCTTCACCCCGACCCCTCCCCTCACGGGGGGGTCCCCCTTCACCCCTAACCCTCCCCTCACGGGGGGGGGTGTGGGTCCCCCTTCATCCCTAACCGTCCCCTCATGGGGGGGGGGGGGGGGGCCCTTCACCCCTCCCCTCACGGGGGGACCCCCCTTCAGCCCCAACCTGGGGGTCTCTCTCCACCCCTAACCCTCCCCTCACCAAGGGGGGGGTGTCCCCCTTCACGCCTAACCCTCCCCTCACGGGGATATCCCCGCTCACCCCCAACCTGGGAGGGGGGGTGTCTCCCTCCACCCCGACCCCTCACGGGGGGGGATCCCCCTTACAACCCCAACCCTCCCCCACGTCGGGATCCTCCTTCACTCCTAACGCTCCCCTCACAGTGGGGTCCCCCTCCCCTCCCGGCGCCCCCTGCCCCACTCACACAGCGGCTCGGGCCCCCCCCCCGGCACGCGGCTGTTCCCGGCGCACGGCACCGCCCCCTCGCCCCCGCCCGCTGCTGTTCCCGCCCCTCCCGCCGCGGCCTCACAAAATGGCCGACCCGGAAGCGCCGTCGGCAGGAGACAGCGGAAGGATATTTCTTCGGCAAAAAAAAGAGTCCGCCGCTGTCGGCGGGGGAAGGGCGGGTTGGAGCTCTCCTCGCTCTGTCGCAGGGGACACGGGACGGGATTAGGGAATTTCTCCTTCTTTCCCCCAGCTCTGTCCCCGACCGGAGGCCAGGAGGCGGGCAGCGACCAACGGGGGAGCCCTAAAAGGGGACTATTTTTTCTAGCGGAAGGATCTCAGGAGGGGTTAGCTGCGACGGCAGTGAAGCTGGTGCGAGGCTCTCGATGCGCTCCTGAAATTAGTTCGGGCAGCGGCGTTTAGGCGCCAAGTATAAAAGGGCGGCGGCGGCGGCGGCGGCGGCAGGCGCGTGTGTTCGGGGTGATGCGGCTCCCTGGGGTGGGTTGTTGGGGCTGTGCGTCTTGTAGAGCCCTCGGCCTTTCCTTAGGTCTGTTGTGTCGCTAAGTATATATGTATGCATATGTGTGCGTAGCTACTTTCTATCTCTAGTTTCCCCTGAGTGCCTTCCTGTCTAGGATTTGGCTCCCCTCAGGGTGTCTAAGCCCCTTTCTCTGTGGTGCATTACCCCCTCAGGTGCCCCCGATGACTCAAGTGCCAGTTCTGAGGTATTTGTGAAACCCTGGGGTCTTTTTCTCCTCTGGGATGTTTTCCTGTGAGGATTGGACAAGCTGAAGTTTAAATAATACCCTTAATGTTCTTAAAATAATCCCTTTGGCTTAGTTTTTCCACACTCAAATCCTTCACAGCATTTGCAAAGACATGTGGGTATGTGTTCTCATGTCAGTTCTCAACTCACTGTAAAGATTTAAAACAATTTAATGGCAAATGAGGGAAAGAACTTGATGCTGGTCTACGTTGATTTTTTTAAGTGTCCACAGGAATGTGTGTGTTTTTAAATCATTTTATTTAAAGTTTCATAATAAATACTTCTGCAGATTTTCCCAGCTGGGAGCACAGAAATCAAACAGCTCTGCATAGGCAAGTTTACATTTTTCACCTCTGTTTTTTACATGGGTGGTTCAAAGTCAGCAGGCTGGGTTGTTTCTGGAGATTACAGGAGAGCTGCGCTCCCTTTTCATAATAGAGTGCACAGATTTCCACAATTTGCCTTTTTTTTTTTTTTTTTTTTTTGGGGGGGTGGGGGAGGCATCTATTAAGTGCTGCCTCAGCCTCATCCCAGCCATGTATTTCCCCCCCAGTTCTTAGGACAGTTTTGGGATGTTCCATATAACTTCACCCCAATCAAACCCCAAAACCAGCACATTCAAGAAGATAAACCAGCCATGTTCACTCGCCCAGAAACAATCTTAGGGAAAAAAACTGTTGAAAAGCCAAAAATGATTCAGGAGTAGTTTTCCCCCCATTTTGAGATGACACTTAGAAATAAATCTCAGCCTGCAGAGAGCACAGGTGAAAACCTCCGCAAGGAAAATGCAAGGCTTCCACTTGAGTGAATGCAGCATTTTTTTGTTGTTACTTCTAAAGGCATTGATTAATTGGGTGAGGAACCAGAAACATTTATTTTCAGGGGAAGATCAAACTAAATTCTCTATCTTTCAGCTCAGCCCCTGTTACCCATCTGGACCGCATGATGTACCCGGCCTCTGTCTCAGTCAGGAGTTGCATGTGGGGGATAAAAAAGGGAGAAAAAAATCAAATTTTGGGCAGTGAACATCCAGCCTTGACCCCACCACACAAGGTAGGAGCATTTCCATGTGTATGTACCCTCATGTCCATAATTTCTCCTGCTTGGGCTCAAGCCACAAAGCTCAAAGAGACTATTTCTTTCAAGAGGTTTGTGCTCATGTCCTGGGCACATCCCTGCCTCTTCCACCTTGCATTCCTGAGGGAAAGGTTAAGGAGTGAAGCAGCTTTTGGAGAAACTGGGCCAGGGGAGCACAGAGGGTTTCTGCATCCCTGGGAGAGGAGCAGGGATGATGCTTTCTGCAAAATGAAGACGATTCCCATCAGCCCTGCGCTGCTCCCATTGCACAAATGAGTGTCTTAAAAAAGCACACGAGAAATGAGCTCAAACGCTTGTCCCAGAGCATGGGGACACTGACGGTCACACAGCCACGGGGTGTGGGGTGGTGGCAGAAATCCCCCAGCACCTCCCGCGCTTGCTGGCATGTGGACATGGGGCAACAGGGTGGCTGTTTCTGCCCGCTCCTCTCGTGTTTGCCCCCTGCGCTGTTACCCCCTGCTTGCACCGTTGTGGCGTTTCCAGCACTACTGCAAGAAGGGAAGAGGGAGGTGGTGGCGAGAGGTTGAAGCTTTGTGGGGAGTCCATCACCATCAGGGCTGGGGTGAATTGCTGAGTTAATTAGCGATGTCAAAAACTGCCCAGAAACAAAAACAACAACCCTCCAAACTGACAACAAAATCAAATCCTCGCATGCCTAGCAGAGAGGGAGAGGGCTGGGGGGATGAGGAGGAGCAGAAAGGAGGGCTTCAAATTAGATCAAAATCTAATGAGCTAATGCTAGCGATAGGAGCTCTCCAGAAATTAAAGCTGTTGAACTGCAGCAGTGTGTCCTCTTCTTGGGAGATGTCCTGGCTGACCTGATCCTGCTCGCCGACGAGCTTGCCCAGCCCTCCTTTGGGTTTGTAGAGGGCCATGTCGCTGAGCCCCAGCCCCTCCAGCTCTGCCACGTCCAGCTGCGGGATTGGCATCCTCCAGTAGATGAAGGAATCATACTGGCTGCTGATGGTGTCCAGCATTTTCAGGCTGTGAAGGCGAAGGGGGCGAGGGGAAAGGAGAAAAGCTCTGCTGAAGGCACAGGAGTTGCCCCAAAGTGGCCGCAATTCGCAGGCATTGCCATGTTGACCAAATCCCACAGGATATACACACACACACACTGAAAAAAAATTGATGGGGCAGGAGAGCATGGTGTCGTGGAGGTTTGACTTTAGGCTGGGTCTAAATGCAGACTGGAGCCCTGCCACTGGTCTCAGCTGTGGCCTTGATCACGGCCCTTCTCTGAGCCATAATTTGGAGGGGTGTGCAATGGGAGTTTTTGCCCTGTGCCTCAGTTTCCCCACCCGCACAAAGGTGGAGTGTCCCCCACATTCTGCTCTGCCAGGAGGGACAGGAACTGGCATCCAAAGGAACCCTTTTTCCACCAAACCATGCAAAAGGGTCTCGCCCTTTCCCTGTGCTGAGCCCCCCATGGAGCGGGTAGCGAGGGGGAGGTCTCTCTGCATCCCCCCCTGCCCACAGAGCAGCCGCTGTCCCCTCCCTCCCCAGCCTGCGTGGCATCGCATCGCCCCAGGGGACCATGACCGAATCCTCTAGAAGGGGCTAGAAGAAGCATCGCTCAGCATTGCCATCACACCCCACCCACCCTGCCGGTGCCATGCCACGCCATGCCATGCCATGCCACGCCATGCCACGCCATGCCATGCCACGCCACGCCATGCCATGCCATGCCACACCACGCCATGCCATGCCATGCCACGCCACGCCATGCCATGCCATGCCACGCCATGCCATGCCATGCCATGCCGCAGATCCCTCCTGCAACCCCACCCTGATCTGCTGAGAATTGGGAAAGAGCGGGAGGGGATGTGGTTCAGCTTTTTCCCTGGCATGGTACGGCCTGAGCTGAGTCACTGCTGCGCTGACTTGCTTTTCCCTGGCAGAATTATGTCATTCACCTCCACGCATTTGGCAATGGAGGTGGGGGGAAAAAAAATCAACTGGCTGACCCAAAATATCCTCCTTTTCCCACTGATTCCCCCCTTTCAAGCCCTGGGAATCGGAATCCTAAAGGATGATTCAGACATACCTTGAATCACGCCCTCACTCACTCCCTGTCCCTGTGATGAGGGGTGACCAGCTGCTAATTTTAAGATTCCCGATGTAACTCGGAGGCTATGAAAGGCGCCTGTGTCAACCCCCCGGGTAAACTGAGCCACAGTCCTTTTAAATAGCCTCCTCCCCGGGGATATATCCCTGGGTATCTTTCTGCACAACAGCAGCAAATTATTTAACGGTGACAGATGTTGCGGACAACGGATTTTAAAGCTTCCAAGGGCAGAAAAGGGAGCCTATTAATCTAGAAATAAAGAAAAGGTCAAATATCCAGAAAAGGCAGTCAGTGCTAGGAAAAACCCCCACCCTCCTGTACTGCATGTCACCCCTGAGGAAGAGCATCTCCCCTTGGATCAGTGTTGTCTGCTCATCCCATGGGGGCAAAAACACCTTTATCCACTTCATACCTGCTGGCTGTTGCTTACCTCCCTCCCCTCAAAAAAAATCCTGGGGTGCCAATGCCCCGCTCCACCCAAATCTCTTCTAAAATAAAAGCATTCCCTTGTTTTTCATCCTCCCTTGCCTGCATCCCACCGTCCCTTACCTGTCGAGGATGGATGGATGAGCTCGATGTCGGCCGGGCTCTTTGTGCTGGGAAGCCGCAGGCGTCGCAGCGATGCTTTTGTCTGCTGGTGCGTCTGGGTCTGCAATGCAGCCCCTCGAAGCCGCTCGATGAATTCCCCTTCGTCGTGGGGGGGGGGGAAACGATGGGCAGATGAGTCAGCGGCTCCCACCCGCGCTGGGGAGGGGGAGGACAGCAGACGCGGATGCGCAGGAGGGGATCCTGTGCGCTGGACCCCCAAGATGGGGATATATTAAACCTACAGAGGATGGGAGCGTTTCCGCAGCGATTCCTGGCTCACTCCTGAAGTCTTCAGCTCAGGATTTGGGGGAATAACGGACTGATTTCAGCCTCCAAGGAGCTGGCAAATGTTTCTTTTTACCTGCATGCCAAGAAATGGGGTGCTGCGATACCCCCAAACCTCGGGCTGAAGGAGGGCACTTTGCAAGTCAAGCACAGGGAGGTTTGATGCAAAAAAAAAAAAACAGATAAGGTTTGGTTGGTTGTTGGTTTTGTTTTTTTTTTTTGTGGTGTGGCTGTCTGGAGGTGTTTGGTCCTGATGCTGCACGGCAAAAATATCTTGGCTTTGTGTCTGAAGCCAGACGTGGAGCTAGAAATAGGAGGGAGACACCCTAAGCTGGCATCACGGCCAGGGCTGGGAGAAGGGCTGCTTCCAGCCAAGGGGTGGGGGGGGCACCTCGTGCAGCCCTGCTGCCCCCCACTCCCCACCCCAGCACCAGTGGGCACTGGGCCATGACCATGGCCCCTGCGCTGATGTGTGTCGCAGGGATGGTGACCCTGGGGAGCGGGGCAGCAAAGAAAACCCCGATGCAGCCCCCCCAACCTGCAAATCTCCCCGCTGAGCCACAAAACACCCTTTTTTGGGGGGCACAGGCTGGACCCACACACCTGAGAGGCTGAGAGCAGCCCTCGCCTGCCTCTCCCCTGGGATTTGCCCAGGATCAACATTCCTTTGGGGCTTTAGGGTGGTTTTTTTCTCCCTTTTCCTCCCTGTTCCCTGTGTGCAGCCTGTTCCTGCTGCTGCCAAGCCCTTTCACCAGCGCTCAGCTTTCAGCCATGCTATTTCTGCTGCTTCCTCCTCCTCCTCCTCCTCCTCCTCCTCCTCCTCTCCCTGCCGCTGCTGTGAGCCAGGAGGATCCCATGTCCTCTGCTCCTAAATAGACCCGGTCTCAGCTCGGCCCCGCCACACCCAGTGCGCGGAAATGCCAACCAGGAGCCCGGTGGAGGATGCTGATCCCTCTGTGGGGTTCAGCTGCTGTGTTTTCGGGGATTCCCAAGACCACGGGGTGCAGCTTGGCAGGGTGACTCCGTAGGGAGATGGATGTGACCCATCCGCTTCCCTGAGCCCTTTGCTTTGGGGTGTCACCTAATGGAAGGGGTGGCTTGCATGTGACAACCCAAACCTGTGATGTCCCTCCCTGAGAAGGGACCTGAAGCCAAACACTGCAGGTGAAGATGGGGGACCCGGTGATGCGGGGTCCCTCTCTGCCACAGGGACCGAAATCGCTTCACCGCAGCGGCTTTGGACTCGGTGTTTTCAGGAGGGCTGCCCAGGCCCAGCAGACATATCACTGGGGGGGGGGGGGGGGTAGGGGGGACAATGTCCTCTGGCAGTGCAAGAAGCAAAAAAAAAAGGGCTCTTCAGCTGAAATGACGCCTGAAACACTCGGGGTATTATCAGCCAGGGCCGCCCCGATGGCTCAGGACAGAGACCCGACTGAGCGGGGACAGTGCTGCCTTGTTTGGGGTTTCTGGAGTGGGAGCGATGGGGATGGTTGGGATTTGGGGGCTGGTGTGGGAGGGACGCTCTGGGGCTCACCCAGGAGTGTCCCCTGTGTGGGTCCCTCCAGCTGGGCTGGGGACACCCCGAGGGTCCCAGTCCGGCTTGGCCGGTGGCTGGGGCTGCGGGATTTCGCCAGCAGCCATGGCAGTGGCAGGACTGTGGCAGGCAGCGGTGGCGGTGGCAGGGCCATGAGCAGTAGCAGTGGCAGGGCCATGGCAGGCAGCGGTGGTGGTGGCAGGACCTTGACGGGTGGCAGTGGCAGGACAGTGACACATGGCAGCGGTGGTGGCAGGACCATGGTGCGTGGCATGGCAGTGGCAGGAGCGTGACGGGTGGCGGTGGCACGGCAGTAGGCATTGTGCAAGCGGAAGGGCCCTGAGCTGGCAGTGGTGCAACGCTGCTCGACGCCGGCTGCGGGGTGGCCCAGGGGTTCCCACCCGTTTGGGCGCTTTGGTCCCCCAGGGGCTCTGGCACATCCGCGGAACAAGTGGGAGTAAGGCTCCGGAGCAACGGGGGCGTAACAGAGCCCTGGTGGGGACCCCCTGCCCTGCCAGGACCCCTGGGACCCCCTGCCCTGCCAGGACCCCTGGGACCCCCAGCCCTGCCAGGACCCTCAGCCCTGCCAGGACCCCCATCCCTACCAGGCCCCCCCAGCCCTTCTGGGACCTCGGGGGCCCCCAGCCCAACCGGGACCCCAGGACCCCCATCCCCACCGGGGCCCCGGGGACCCCCGGCCCCGCCGGCCCCTCCCGGCCCGGCGGCGGCCGCTGCAATGCCGGCGGCGGCCAGGGTAGGAGCTGTGCTCCGGGCCGGGCCGGGCCGAGCCGAGCCGGGCGGCGGGGGAGCGCCGCGTCCCGCACCCGCCGGGCCACGCCTGGCCGCTGCGAGCTGGGCACCGGCACCGGGACCTGCACCGGGACCCCGCACCCTGCGCCGGGGCAGGTAATGAGGCCGCCACCGGGAGCGGGAGCGGGAGCGGCCCCCCCGAGGCGTGCGACCCCGCGGAAGGGCCCTCGATCGCGCCGTGGGAAGGCGGGCAGCGCAGCGGGACGGGCAGGGGGCGGCGGGAGGACCCCCACCTTGCAGCCCTCGGGTCGGACCGGGGAGTCCTGCCGGGACCCCCGGCCTTGTCCGGACCCCCCAGCCCTGTCTGGACTCCCCGACGCTGTCCGGACTCCCCCAGCCCTACCGGGACCCCCAGTCCTATCGGGTCGCCTCCCCGCCTTACCAGGACCCCCGGGCTTCCAAGCCCCACTGGCACCCCCCAGCCCTACTGGCACCCCCCCAGCCCTGCTGGGACCTCAGGGGTCCCCAGCCCCACCGGGACCCCCCCAGCCCCACTAGGACCCCCAAACCCTACAGGACCCTTGAGGTCCCCAGCCCTTCTGGGACCTCCAGCCCAGCCGGGACCCCCCAGCCTTAGAGTGACCCCCAGGGCCTCCAGCCCTTCTGCCGCCTCCCAGCCCTACCGAGCCCCACGGGACCCCCACCCTTGCTGGCACCCAGTGCTCCCAGGCTGGCAGCCGTGACCATCCCACGCAAAAGGGGGTTCTCCTCCAGTTTGGCACCCCATCCTGGGGGTCCTGGGCCTGCAACCGGGGGGGGTCCCAGGTCTCTTGTCCAGCACGGCCCCGTTCCCGCACACTGCCCTCCCTCTGAGCTTGGGGGGACCCCAGTGGGCACCCTTGGGGTGGGTGACCCCCGGTGCTGGAGGCCTGCAGTGCAACCCCCCGCCCCACTGAACAGCCTCCCCCCTCTCCCTGGTCCCCCGCCGGTGACGCAGAGCTGCCGAGCGGTGGTTTCCCAACAGGGAAGTCATTTTGTGCATGCCGGCACGGGCCCATGAGCCGCCCTCCCCGGGGGCCACTGAAGGGCCAGGCCCCATCACCCAGGTGGGCTGAGACCGGACACAACTCAGCGCAGGGGTGGGCAAACGGGGAGGGGGGCACGTGAGACCCCCAGCTGGGGGGAGCTGGGGCGGCTGCGGCCTGCAGGACCCACCACCGACAACCACCCGGAGCCGGGAGAGCGGCCGGATCTGGCCCCAGCCGTCACCCTTCACTGGGCACGGGGACGTGAGGCCTGGTGGGTGCTGGGGGATGGGTTTGGGGGCAGGGAGGAGGGGTCCAAGTGGGGAGTTGCAGCAGCTTGAACCCCTCGGGGTTTGTACGGGGGTTCACTGATGGCTTGTACAAGGCTGAGCCTGCTCCTGGGGGGCTCCCTGCAGAGGCTCTTCCAGCGCCCTGGGGACTGGTTGCGATGCTGAATTTGGGGGGTACCCCCCCACCCCGAAGGCCTTTCCGCTGCACTGCCGGATCCGACAGCGAGCTGGGGTGTTATGGCGGGGGCCGGCTCCGGCAGCCTCATTTCCTAAGGAAATGGGGCTAGAAAGAAAAGGCAGCCCCCCCGCCCCGCTCCGTCTGTCCGTCCGTCCGTCCACAGCCCGGGGGAGAGGCCAAGTTTGGCAGGGGGTGCTGGGGGGTGCTGGTGCGCGGGTCTGGCGTGGGCACGGCCCCGGTTTACGCCACCCCAGACGTGTCACAACCTGCCCGTTCTCAGCAGCTGCACTTGTGGCAGGGGGGGGCTGCGGGCCAGGGCCCAGGCGCCAGGGTGAGGGGCACAGGGGGCTCTGGTGGGGGCTCCTTCCGTCGTTCCTTGGCCTCCAGGCTGGGCCCCAGGCTGGCAGTGCAGTGGGGGAGTGGGCAAGGCCAGGCACCCGCTCCCCCTCGGTGTCCTGACGCCAAGGGGATGGGCCGCAGGTGCTGCGCGGCCGTGGGGTCGTTCGGGGGAGCAGCCAGGTCACCCTGAGGCCGCATCCTGCCCGCTGGCCCTGCCAAGGCTGTGAATGGGGACAGCGCCGAGGTGATGCAATCCCGCAGGGACGGAGCATCCCTGGGCACCCAAAGGGGGGCTTAGCACTGCATTTCGGGGTCTGCTGGCCCCGACACCGAGCAGTCACGGCCACGGGCCCTGCTCCTCCCCGCTGCGGGCAGGAAGCGCCGGCCGGCTGCCGCGGACTTTGGACCCATCCGGTGTCACCGGTGCAGGGGCAGAGGAAGGGACTTTTCCTGTTTGCCAGCGCGGTGGGGTCCGGCGCCCATCTGCCACCGCGGCCGAGCTCCGGCAAAACTTGGCCTTGTCTCGGCACAGCTGCTAGCTGCCCCCCACGCTGGCGTGGGGACTCTCTGGCGGCTGATATAAGCTTGCGCTCAGGCCACAGCTCTTCGTGGGCGGGTGAGTTTTGTGCGTGCCGCCGGGTGCTTTTGCAGCGTAAAAGTTGTCTCTCCTTGGGGTGGGGAGCACCCATTTTGGGGGTGAATCCCCCTTTCCATACCTGCCTTGGCTACCCCAGCTGGGGCTGTGGGTGTTTGGGGTACAGTCCCACCAGCCAGGCAGAGCCCCTGTTTATTTCCCCCCCCCCCCCCATCTGCTTTTTGAGCCGGAGCGGAAGAGCTCAACCTCCGGCCCCTTTTCGGAAAGACCGGGATATTTATAGCTGCCTGGCTCAGGGAGTTGGGATTTGCTATGGCTGCCTCCGTTCCCCCCCCATCCTGCCGCAGCATCCCTCAGCCGCGTCCTGCACTGGGGCCAGGGCCGGATCCTGCCCTGGTCACGGGGACAATTCTTCTGGGTGGCTGAGCGATGCCAGGGGTTCCTGGCTCCGCTCGGTCGATAGGAAATGGATTTGGTGTTGATTTGGGGAGTCAGAACTGCAGGCATCACCCCTCCCTTCACACCTGCAGCTGGCTGCTCCTCTCCACGCCGTGCCACCCTGATCAGGTCCCCCCACCTGTCCCCATGGAGTGACCCTGCACGGGGGTCTCTGCACCGGTGCGGCCCCCCACCGGCAGCCAGCCTGGCACGGAGGGAAGCTGGCCGCCGTGAATATGAGTGACTTCTGGCACAAGCTGGGCTGCTGTGTCGTAGAGAAGCCACAGCCGGTGAGTAGCTTCAGCCTGGCTGGTTCAGGGGCGGGGGTTGGGGTCCTGGGCTCAGCAGGGACTGATGGCCTTCATCTGCTTGCAGAAGAAGAGGAGGAGACGGATCGACCGCTCCATGATCGGGGAGCCCATGAACTTCGTCCACCTGACGCACATTGGCTCTGGTGACATGGCCGCAGGCGAAGGCCTGCCCATGGTACCCTACCCACGCGCACGGTTTGGGGGGTGGGTCTCATGGTTGGGCGGTGGGTGTCACTGTTGGGGCGCTGGGTGTCACGGTTGGGTGGTGGGTGTCGATGCTGGGTGTCATGGTTGGGTGCTGGGTCTCATGGTTGGCGTGACGCAGCCTGATGTTTGGGTGATGGGATGGCACAGGGGGGTGGTGGGTCTCATGGCGGTGATGCCACATCTCTGCACCTTCCCCGCAGACTGGCGCCGTCCAGGAGATGAGGTCCAAGGGTGGACGGGAGCGACAGTGGAGCAACTCCCGGGTCTTGTAGACTGTGAGTACCCTGCCACGCGGGCAGCTGTGGCAGCCCCGAGCACCCGCTGCCCCCCTCCAAGGCACCACCGCTAATAACACACCCAAAAGGAGACCCCGCTTGTGCGGTTTTGTAACCCAGCCTCTTGGACTTTGCAGATTCCTGGCTTTTTCAGCCCAAATTTGAACTGCCTGATTCCCAACCGGAGGAGAAGCCGACCTCGAGCGCTTTAACCCCGCGGTAATTTATGCAGAGCAATCCTCGCCCAGCTCCCGGTGGCTTTTGGTTGTCACCCCTCCCCCCAGCAAACCCCTCCTTCCCGGAGGCATCGGTCGGTGACGCGGGGAGGGAGCAGGGACAGCAGCCCCCACCTCGCACCCGACCGGCATCTCAGCCGAAAAGACGCAGCTGCCCTCACGAAGCGTGCCAGGAGCTGCCGGGCGCAGCCAAGATGTGCCAAATCCTCCCCCTTTTCCCTTTCTCCACACCAGCGTCTCCCACGGGCCCCTCTTGGCACTGGGCCACGGTGCCTTGGTTTTCCCAGGGGACTGGGGCCTGTCCTGGTGCGGAGGCTGATTTGGTGTCCTCCCGGGAAGGCGTGGAAGAGCAAAACTGGGATTAAAGCCCAACGCTTCGGTGTCTCACCGGCAGCGGCTCAGTGCCGACACCACCACCAAGCCCACGGTGCCTCCAGCTGGCATTTCCACCGCCGGTAAACTGCCACCTTCCTTCTTTTTTTAGGATTTTTTTTTCTTTTTTTTTTTTTTTTTTTTTAAAAGCTCAAAAAAACCAACTAGGCAGCCTCCGCCACCTCGGAGGCAGGACTGTGGTGGGGTCACCTCCACCCGGGATCGCCACCAGCGTTTCACCAGCACCGGCCGAGGCAGGACGGGGCCCGACCCAAGAAGGGACTCGGGCTCCCGAATTCAGGCGCGGGTGTATATAGTTTAAATAGCGCCGGGATTAAATATTAAATAGCACGTGCCAGGCATCACGGCCAGGCGGCAGAGGCTTTCCTCCTCGCCATGCTCCATGCCACGCTGGGATGCTCCTGTGCGGAGCCGTGCTTTTCCAGCCCCACGGTGCGCTTGGCCTTGGTAAGCCAGTGCCGATGCTTGATTCGGTTTTCCCTCCCCTGGGAAAAACAACCCAACCTTGAAATAAAACCCTTGTGCTGGCCCGAGGAGTGTGTCCGTGAGCTGCCCGCGGCTCCTTGCCTCCCTCCTCTGCTACTGGTACTGCCAGATTTGCCAAGAAGAGCCGAGACCCACCGCCCACACTGGGCACCGTGCACCCATCCATGTCCTTTATTCACCCGTGGGTGCTCAGGGACGGCGTCGGGTCTGCCAAGAGCCCCCCATCCCACCGCTGTGCGTCCCTGCGCGTCCCCATCACCGCGTCGCAGCCCGGCTGCCATCCCAACCCGGCTCTAACCTGCGGGGGAGAGAAGAGCATTGGTAGGAGGCAATGCATGCACCCCCCTTAAACCCCAGCCCTGGGGAGGGGGCTCACCGCCGGACGGGCTCGGGGATGTGTGCCGGCTCCAAGGGGACAAGCTGGGAGAGCTCCCGCAGGCTGGCAGCAAACCGGACCTTGCCGCTGAAGGTGGGGCTGGGGGAGATGGGGGCGCCGAGGCCCCCCAGCTCGTTACACCCTTGTGTGATGGGGCTGGTTCACCAGGAGCTGGCACAGGAGGCACCGGCGAGGAGGCGAAGGTCCTCGTGCAAGGCCTTGCACACGTGGGTGCAAGCAGCCCTACCTGAGAAAGGGCTGGAAAAGCGTCACAAGCGCCTTGATGTACCAGGTGGGGTGGACGATGATCACAGCCTGGAGACTCTTCCGGAGCCTGGGAAGGATGGGGATGCTCCAGGGCTCGCCGCCATCCCGGCACGCTCGCTGCCACCCCCGCTCCGGCACGCTCACTGGGAGCCCTTGCACGCTCACCGCCGATCCATCGCTCGGTAGCACCGCTTCATCCAGCTGAAGGAGGGGATCTGTCCCCGTGCTGCCGCCCCGCTCAGGCACACCAGGATGTAGCGGTCGGCCACCGTCCTCTCCAGGGTGCCCATGATGTACCTGGAGGGGTGGTGCAACCCATCAGCTTGGGGAAACTGAGGCATAGGGCATATGGGAAGGATCCCGTCCCCCCGGGACCCCACCTGAGCAGGTTCTCCATCACGTAGCTGTACCGGGGGATGCTGCTATCCGGGAGGTGGCAGGCGGCGAAGAGCAGGATGGCGCCGAAGCCCTCACTGTCGTACCCTGGCCAGAGTGGAGGGTGGCACAGCCAGCGCCTGCCGTCCCCCCCAGACCCCGCGTGCTCAGGGAGGGGACCCAGGAGTCCCACCCCGGGCACCCGGCCCCGTGTTACCCCCGTGGGAGAGGACTCGGCTGTAGGGCTCCACCACGCTCAGATCTACGCTCTCCTCCGGCTGCTCGTCCTCCGTGTCCGGCTCCCACCGGCTGCCAGCCCCCTCGGCGAAGGCCCAGGCGTGCGGCAGCTCCTCTGCAGGCAGCCGGTTAGCACGGCACCGGCGGCGAGGCACCGGGGGTCCCCGCGCCCCCACCCCGGCCGGGTCTCACCCTCCCACTCGAAGCCGTCGCTGCCTGTGGGTGTCTCCAGCGCATCCAGGTCGAGGTCGATGCTGGCGTCGGGCGAGCGATCGGTGCTCTCGGTCCGCTCCAGCGCCGGCAGCCGCCTCCGCATGCGCCGCAGGGCACCCCCGGCCCCCAGGCACTCCTCCGGCAGGGGCCTGGCAGGGACAGGGGGTCAAGCGGGACCCCGGGCTGGGGAGCAGGTTTGGGGGTGCCGCTCCCATCGCTCCCTTACCCAGGGAAGTCTTCATCCTGCCACTCCTCGCTCAGGTCCAGGCCATCCCCGGTGGCCATCACGGTGGCCATCCTTGTTGCCATCACCTGCAGAGACGCCAGCCCCGTGGGGACCAGTCCCCGAGGTGTTCCCCCTACCGAACTGTCCCCATTTCCAACCCATCCTGCCCTGTTTGCAAACTGAAAGCAAACGGCACACCCCGCTGCAAGGAGATGGCCCAGACGCTCCGCAGGGAACCCCGTCGCGGCCCCACTCAACCCTCTACGAGTCCTCAGAGACTCCCGGCACCGGGGCTGCTCACCTCTGGGGAGCCTCTCTCCCCCTGTGGCTCCCCACAGATGAAGGGCTCCGGTGACGGCACTGGTGGCTCATCCAAACTGGTTTGGCCGCATTTGCAGCCGGCAGAGGCCACAGCTCGTGGTGGCACAACCGGTTTCCTCCTGGCTGAGCTGGATTTGGGGGTTCGGCCACACCGAGCCCCCCCCCCCCCCCCGCCCTGAAATGCTCCTCTGACCCAGAGGGGATATTGGCAGGGGGGTCTGCACCCCAGGAAAAGAGACGGTTCACCCCCTGGGAGGGTGGGGGCCATGCCAGGCACCCTGGGGTGAGTGGGACGACGCCAGACCCATCATGGAAGAAGAGCCAAGAGCCAAAAGTGGAAGAAAAAATGGAAATTTAATCCTCTGAGTCTGTGGGTGACAGTTCTGGGCCAGCTGCGTGTCTGGACCCACCAGCCGGGGCCCCCCACATCCCCCCGAGGGAGGAAGAACAAGAACTCGTTAAACCCCCCACCCCCACCCCAATGCCTTCATGAAGTGGGTGCAAGCACTGCCCTGGCCCTGCTGCCCACGGGGTCCCCAAAAACCCACCCTGGGGGACCAAACCCCAGCAGGGGCGGGAGGGGCGACAAATAACGAGGGCCTCCCTCCATCCGGGAGCTGACCTCTAACGAAGGCAGGCGAGTTGTACTGAAGGCAGCTGCAACCCCTGGTGCCTGGGCACCCTGCCAGGACCTGCCCAGGGACCCCACCTCCTCATACGGACCCCAGAAGTCTCTGGTCACCCACTTTTATTTTGGGGAGCCGGGCGGCTGCCCAGCGGCAATGCGGCTGACCCGCTCCAGGACATCCTGGGGGCAGAGCGGGGGCACGGCCTGGGCCAGCGGACATTCTTCCACCAGGCTGTTCATCGGGGTGGGTGGCGGGACCACCTCTTCCTCCGGACCCCCAGTAACGCCTGGCCCCCCCAGGGCTGCCCGCAGGATGGGCAGGACCTTCTTCCGCGACGCCAAAGCATTGCCCTGGGTGTAGGTGCCCAGGCAGGACCAGGGGCTCAGGAGGGGCTGGAGGTGCAGGGATGGCATCGTCGCCTCCTCCAGCGCCCGGCACACCTGCAAAGGAGGGAGCACTGCGGCTGGGACCCCCTAGCACCCCCCAAGATCTCTGGGGGGCTTTTGGGGCAAACTGCAGCCGAGAACTGCCTGGCTGCTACCCCAGACCCCCGTGCTGAGGGACGGGGGTGCCTGGGCACGCCCCTCACCGTGCTGCGGAGTGTCTCATGCTGGCTGTAGACTGCGAGCTGCCGGGAGGGCTCGTTGCGCTCGTTATAAGAGATTGTCATGGCCACCAGCCCCGCATAGCCCCGAGCCTGGCAGAAAGCATCCAGGTCCTGCAGCAAGCTGGGCCGGCGTAGGAAGGTCTGGAGGGGGAGAGACACTGGCATCATGCTGGTGTCCCCATTGTGCCACTCCCCACCTCAGCTCCCCCCGTGCCGAGCCTCACCTCCAGGTCCATATAGATGGCACTGATGGCGAGGGCCAGCTCGTCGCCGAAGAGGACTTTGAGGTCCTTCCGCAGCATCTGCTCTGTCGTCAGCCCTGGGAGGCAAAGAGGGGCCAAGCGTGAGCCCCGGGGACCAGTACCCGCTCCCAGCCACACCGTGGGTGCCACCACCCCAGCACACGGACCTGAGACATCAAACTTGGCTGCCTGCAAGGCTTCAAAGATGGTGTCGCGGGGTGGCAGCTCGGGGAACCTCGCCTCAAGCAGGGAGACACACGCCACGTCCCTGGGCGTCACCTTGCCGGCAGCCGGGCTCAGGTTGATGCAGTCCAGGAGGATAGTACCTGTGGCGGGGGGACAACCAGGGGCCATCAGTCATCACCGTCCCCCTCGGACAGGGCTCAGCGAGGGTCCGTCCTCACCGTGCAGCAGTGTGGCCGTGGTTCTGTCCAGCACACCCGGGGGACCTTGGGCAATCCGCTCCGTCACCAGCGTGGCACAGGAGCCCACCAGCTCTGCTGTCACCTGGCAGCCAGGAGCTCGGTCCCGTTCCAACGGCCGGTGATCAAGGACCTCCACCACAGCCTCTTCCAAGGCTGCGTCGGTGCTAGTGGGCGAGACAGGCAGGGTGAGACCCCCAGCATGGCCCTGCTGTGTAGCTGTGAGGCGTCACCCCCAGCAGAACCTGGAAACCCCCTTTGTTCCTCTCCTCCTACCCTAAAAACACCCCGGAAAGGGGAAGGTTTTACCCACCCTGGGCCAAAAGCAAGCGAGGAAAAAGCGAGGCTTTGGGTGGGTGGCCCTGGCTGTCCCTGCGTCCCCCTGCCCCGGCTCACCCGGGCAGGACGTGGTGATCGACCAGCGTCAGGGAGAGCAGCCCGGCGCGGTGCAGCCCCCCCAGGTCGATCTCATCCCGAAAGATGAGGGAGGTGGCGGGGATGCCCTGCTCCCGCAGCAGAAACGTTGTCTCCGTCCGGAGGGCGAAGTCGGCACGAGGGATGTTCAGCACTGGGATGAAGGTGGCTTTGGGAGCTGGGGAGGTCTGCGGCGGGGATGACACCCGGTGAGGCATCCCCCAAGCCACCATCTGTCCCCGAGCCAGTGGGCAAGCCTCACCTTTGCCAGGAAATAAGCCAGGGCCAGGGCCGAGACAGTGGAGTCCAAGTCACAGGCCTCATTGCCCATCACCACATGGATCTCCTGGTGACGCCGGACATGCTCCTGCCAGGGCAGGAGGCATCAGGCACGGCAGCAACGCATCCCCATCCTCCAAAGACTCCCAGGTTGGTCCCTTCCCCGCCAGCATCCCTGGAGCCACTCATCGCAGACGTCACCCACAGCTGCCACCCACCAGTACCCATCTCCCAGCTGCTGCCAGCAGCAGACAGGCTGACGGCATCCCTGAAGCACCACATAGCCCGGCACCCTTGGGACCAGACTTGGCTGGGATCCATTTCTGGCATGAAAGCCCCACATTTTGGGGGCGCGTGTGTGAAACCAGGTGCATTGTGGCCTCGGCGAGAGTGGCAAAGCCCAGCCCGGCCACGAGGGACTGTGGCAGTGGGGATGGGGACCTTCCCAATCTGGGGACAACATTGCAGCCCTGGGAGCCTTTGGTATTTTAATCCCAGACCAAGGTGGCTTTTCCAGAGATGGCGAGTTTGGGGCTGGCTGTCCCTCAAAATGCGACATTTCACCCCTTTTTGTTTTCTTGCCTGCAGCAGCAAGAAAACAATGTCACCCATGTCACCCCATGAATTCCCTGTCCCCAGATTCTGGCGCCTGTCCTGTCATGCTCGAGGGAGCTGCCCTGTCTCCAGGCCCTTTTTTGGTGACAAGTATTTCATACCATAACCCAGTTTTGCTCATTTATTTGGTACAAGCCAAGGAAGTAAACAACTGAGTGCTGCCTGCGGCATTAACCCCGTTATTTAACAGGGGACCTGCACCCTGTGCTGCAAGACGGGGGACGAGGCTGCAGGGGTGGGGTAGGGGGTGCTGGAGAGCCCCCCCCCCGACTGTGGGGCTGAGGGGCAGCATGCAACCAGCCCCTCTCTCCAGGGAGGATGGATGCACCCCACTCAGGGGCCCTGACCCTGCACACGCTGCTCCCCTGGGCATGCAGTCCCCCTGCACCCCATTTCCACTGGGCACCCCACTGTCCTGAGCATCCAGCCTCCATGCATCCAAGCCCCTGCACCCTGCTCCCCCCAAGCCCCCTGCGCCTTGCTTTCCTGGGCACCCAGTCTCCTGCCCACCTTGCTCTTCCAGTCCCCCCTGCACACCAGTTCCCCCGCACCCCAACACCCTGGGCCCCCAGGCCTCCTACACCCCAGGCCCCCCGCTTTCCTGGGCACCCAGTGTCGTCCTCCCCCCCGTCTCCCCCAGCGCCCTCCCCCACTCCATCCCCGCTACCTGCAGAGCTGCCCGGTTCCCCTCCACGAACCGCTCCATAACGGCGGCGATCCACGCCCCAACCCGCCCAGTCCGGCCCAGTATAACCCAGTACGGCCCAGCCCACCCCGACTCTCCTCAGGCCTTGGCGGCGGGGGTGTGGCCTCCCGCGAGGGCTGCCGGGAAAAGGGCGGGGGCAGGGGCGGGGGCTACGCCCCCCCGCCGCTGTCCCTGCCCCTTTCCCGGCAGCCTTCGCGGGCGCCGAGGGGGCTCTCGGGGTAATGGCGGGGTGGGGGCGACACCCCTCAACCCTCCTCCCAACTCTCCCAGCACCCTAATCCGCCTTAACACCCCCGAAACCCCCCTGGCACCCCCCCCCCCCCTCAGGCACCCCCAGGTGGGCTGTGACCCCCCCCCCGCGACTGTATTACGCCCCCAGGTGGCATCACCCCCCCTCAGAGTAGTGGCCGCGGCCTAGTGGTGTGGGGCGAGCCCTAGGCCCGTGTGCGAGCCAGGGATCTGTCGGTGGGAGAAACTGGGGGGCGGGGGGGTGAAATTGGGGGGGGGGGGCCCTCCCCTCAGCCCAGTGCCAGGCCTGCGAAACGGGTTAAAACCCCAGGAAACTGGTAGTTTTCAGTGTCAACCAGCACCCAGGCCTTGCCCCGACAGCTCCGTGTGCAGGAGGGAGCTGGTGACAGGGCGGGTTGCAGGCAGCTGCCTGCTCTCTCCACCCCTCCTGGCTGCCTTCCTCCTCCTCCTCCTCCTCCTACTCCTCCTCGTCAGCCACTGTAAATCCGCCTTCCCGGCGGAGAGCCAGAGCGTGCAGCTTAGCAGTGGAAAGCAGGCCTCCGCTCGGCCGGGGAAGACGGGGAAAGGAGGAAAAAAGGAGGAAAAAAGGCAAAAGGAAGGGGAAAAGGAGGAGTAAAGAAGGGATAAAGGAGGAAGAAGGAGAGAAAAGGTGGTGAAAAGGACTAAAGAAGGAGAAAGAAGGGGGAAAAGGAGAAAAAAAGGAGGAAAGAAGAAGGAAAAAGGAGGAAAACAGAAGGAAAAAGGAAAAAAGGACTAAAGGAGAAAGAAGGAAGAAGAAGGAAAAAGGAAAGCAGAAGGAAAAAGGAAAAAAGGACTAAAGGAGAAAGAAGGGAAAAAAGGAGAAAAAAGAAGGAGAAGGAAAAAAGAGGAAAAAAGGAGACAGGAGGGAAAAAGGAAAAACGAAAAAAGGAATAAAGAAGGAAAAAAGGAGAAAAAAGAAGGAAAAAAGAGGAAAAGAAGGTGGGAGTGGGGAAGCGACAGCAGCAAGGTGGCTGTGGAGTAAGCGCGGCTGGGGGCTGCGGGGTGGCGTGGGGCTGCGGGTTGGGTGACCCCTCTGCCCCGGTGCTGGGCCAGGCACAGGACACGGGCGACACCGGGGCTGTGGGAGCGACGGTGGCGTTTCGGGGGCAGCGGAGGTGGGTTGAGGGGGTCTGGGGTGACCCTCAGCCCAGCTGCTGATGCTCGGGCTGCTGATGCTACTGGGTGGGGAAACTGAGGCAGGGCGGCTCCCGGGGCTCTTGCCGGCCCCGTCCCACCCCGGTGCCCGCCGGCCAGGGCTGTGCCAGCTGCCCCCAGCCGGTTTTTCCAGCTCCCGGTGCCTCGCCGGACACCAACCCAGCTGGGCAGCGGGCTGGGGAGGGGGTGCTCGCTCCTCTGTGCCCACGCAGAGCCTCTCGCTATTCCTTTTCTTTAAAAGCATATTTAATTTGATTTTATTGATTTTTAAAGAACATGTACATATGTGTGTGTTTAGTTATTAAGACTATTTATTTATCATCTACATATCTATCAAAATTGTTTATTAGTTTAGTTAATAGCACTACTTATTTACTTACCTATATATCTATAAAGAATATTTATTTATTTCCACGTTATTTATTTCTAGGGATTGTTTGGCTTATGTATTTATGGATTTATTTATTAAGAATATTGGTTATCTATCTACCTGTCTATCGAGAATATTGTTTATTTATTTACTAATACTATTCATTTACCTAGATATCTGTTTCTCGAGAATATTTATTTATGTCTGCACTAATCTAATAACAACAAAACAACGAAACAATAATAATAATAATAATAATAATATGGTTGCCATCAGGCACCGTCCCCCTCCTTTTCTTTCCCCCAGGACCCCTCCGCTCTGGCCCTAAAAGAGTTGGGAACAGCTCAGAGGTCACTGACCCCTGGATTTTCTCCTGGGCTGTCACTACTGCCCCCCAGAAGCCCCTTTTCCCCCCTGTTTCCACCCTGCCCGGGCATTTCCATCGCTCTTTTGTCGCTGTTGTTGCCTCTGTCCCTCTCTGAGCATCCCCGGCTCCCTTGGGAATACGGGGGGGCTTCACAGAGCGGGTCCCTGACTGTGGCCGGGAGCGCAGCCTGCGCCAGGCGCAGGAGGGTTAGGGGCTAAGGGGGTCCCAGTGAGCTGGCATGGGGGGACGTGCCGTGGTGGGACATGCCGGGCAGTGCTTTGGCAGGGGGACCAGCGAGGGACAGGACAGAAAACCAAGTTGAAGCCAGAGCAGCTGTGCTCCTGCCTGCACGGAGTGTTTAAAAGCCCAATTTCCCAAACCTCTTTGAGTATTTCAAGGCCAAATTTTCCGATTCTGGTGACTATTTAAAAG
The DNA here is from genome assembly GCF_023634155.1 of Falco peregrinus. Taxonomy (NCBI): domain Eukaryota; kingdom Metazoa; phylum Chordata; class Aves; order Falconiformes; family Falconidae; genus Falco; species Falco peregrinus. The sequence continues at coordinate 5,518,508 of NC_073740.1, read as the reverse complement.
CCAAATTGTCCAAATCTCTTGCAGGAGCATCTTCGCCAAGCTGTGTTTGCAGGAAAACCCTGGCGGGAGCACAGAACTCTGACCTTTCCCCCACACCGCTTTGGCTCCATCCGAACCCCTCAGTTCTTCCCAGGTAGGTTTGGGATTTTCCCCTCTTTCTTTGGAAACGGGAGGCAGATAAAATCCGCACACATCCACGGCATTAATTTTTTTAACAGCGATTTAGAGGTTTCAACAGCCAACGTTTTATTTTTCATTATTTAAGTGAATGTAAAGGGATGGGGCAAAAAAATTCTAAGCTAAACGAGCCATAGCTGGTAAACAAATTGGACTAACACAGATTTTTTTTTTCTTGAAATACCCAAGTTTTACCTTCTAAGGGAGAGGTTTGGGATGCAGCTGATCCTGGACAGACCCGGAGCGTTCCCAGGGGCCTGAGCCAGACCCACTTGAGGCAGGACGCCACAGTGAGGGTCCCACTACCGCCTGCTCCCATGGAGCAGCCGCCTGAGCGGGAAGGGGCACTCCCAGCCCCTTCCAGCGGCGAAGGGACCTGCCAGCCCCCCGAGGAGACCCCCACTAGGGAAGAAATGCCAGCTGGTGGTCGGGAGAGCCCAGCACTGGACGGGCAAGTCACCGTGCTGCAGGGTGGGGAAGTGGCCGTGCCTTCCCTCCCTGGCGTGGGGCAGCCGAGCGGTGCCCCACATCTCCCCTCCAATGAGCATCTGCGGGAAGATGCTGAGGAGAAGCAGCCCGCTGAGGGCAAACAGCCTGCTGAGGGCAGGGGGTCCCTGCCAGGTGCCCCCATGCCCAGCCCGAGCGCCGGGGCGGTGGGGTTACCAGCTGAGCCCCCCCGAACCCAGACCCCCAGTCGGGAAGCAGAGGCAGATTTTTATTGTGTGAAGTGGATCACCTGGAAAGGCGAGCGGACACCCATCATCACGCAGAGCGAGAATGGGCCCTGCCCGCTCCTGGCCATCATGAACATCCTCTTCCTGCAGTGGAAGGCAAGTGGGCTGCAGGGGGCGGGTCTGGGGGGGCTGGCGAGGCGGGATCGTGGTCGGTTCCCCCTGGACCGTCAGGGGAAGGAGCCGGGGGCCAGTCCCCAACGTGTCTCGTGCTTCCAGGTGAAGCTGCCCCCGCAGAAGGAGGTGATCACGGCCGAGGAGCTGATGGCACATCTGGGTGAGCGGGGAGCTCCCCGGGACCCGTCACCCTTGCCCCGCTGCCGGGATGGCAGCGTGCCGCGGTTAACCGGCTCGCTGGGAGCTGACCGCGCTGCCTTGCAGGGGAGTGCATCTTGTCCACCCAACCCCGGGAGCCGTCGGAGGGGCTGCAGCTCAACTTCCAGCAGGTGAGGAGCGAGGCCGCGTGTCACCCAGCCCAAAAATCGATCCCCTCCATCTCATGGAGCACTGGTGGCCTTGGGCTGCAAGGATTGGGGTGCCACCCAGCTTCCCGAGCAAGCCCCGCTTCTTTCTGCCCCCCCCAGAACATCAACGACACCATGACAGTCCTCCCCAAGCTCTCGACGGGGCTGGATGTCAACGTGCGGTTCACAGGTGTCTCGGACTTTGAGTACACGCCCGAGTGCATTGTCTTTGACCTCCTCAATGTCCCGCTCTACCACGGCTGGCTGGTGGACCCCCAGGTGAGCTGGCCCCACGGCTGTCCCACCGTCGGTCCAGGGGCGGCTGGGGGGTCATCCAAGGGCTGCAGCACCTCTTTCATGAAGAGCTGGGGTTCATCTTCGAGAAGATGAGTCTTGGGGTTGTTTATCCTGGAGAAGGTGACCAAGAAGAGCCCTCAATATGTAAGAAGGGTTATAGGAAAGATGGAGAGAGGCTTTTTACCATGACGGGACAATGGTTTTAAACTGAAAGAGGGTAGGTTTAGATGGGACGTGAAGAAGAAATTAATGACGAGGGCAGTGAGGCACTGGCAGGGGTTGCCCAGAGAAGCTGCGGGTGCCCCATCATGGAGGAGTGCAGAGGCTCTGAGCACGCCGAGCTAGAGGAATGTCCCTGCCTGTGGCGCGGGTGGGAGGTTGGGCTGGATGCTCTGTGAGGGTCCCTTCCAGCCCAGCCCCTTCTCTGGTGGGTCCATCCCCACAGTGGAAGCCACCAGCTCAGCTTCTTGGACATCCCCGTGACGGAGCGTTGCTTGGAGAAGGTTCAGGGCATCCTCCTCTCGCCCTGGGCGGTGGGTGAGGGGTAGGGCAGGTCCCCCCAGACCCAGTGCTCACCCCCCAGCATCTCCCCGCAGAGCCCAGAGGTGGTGCGCGCCGTGGGCAAGCTCAGCTACAACCAGCTGGTGGAGAAGATCATCACCTGCAAACAGGCCAGCGACTCCAGCCTGGTCAGTGAAGGTACCGGCCCCCCACCGCCCAGCCGCCCGCTCCCCGGGGTCCCTGGGGGGGCCTCGACACCCCGGCCCCGCTCCCACCCCGCTCTCACCCCAGGGCTGGTGGCTGAGCAGTTCCTGGAGTCCACGGCCTCCCAGCTGACCTACCACGGGCTGTGCGAGCTCACGGCCGCTGTCAGGGAGGGCGAGCTCAGCGCCTTCTTCCGCAATAACCATTTCAGCACCATGATCAAGCACAAGGTGCGGCTCCGGCCCCTTCCCCGGCTTCCTTCGAGCCGGCAGCCCCCCTCCCCAGCGCTGGTAGGGGCTGACTCCCCCCCTCTCCCCTCTCTCCAGGGCCACCTTTACCTGCTGGTGACAGACCAGGGCTTCCTGCAGGAGGAGGGGGTGGTCTGGGAGAGCCTCCACAACGTGGATGGAGACAGCTGCTTCTGCGACACCGATTTTCACCTCAGCCACGCTCCGGGCAAGGAGGGGGCTGCCGCGGCCCCCCTTGACCACCGGCTCCAGCAGAGACAAGTGGACCAGGTAGTGGACACCTGCTGGCAGCAGGGGACACGTGAGTCTCATCTCGGCTCCGGGGGATCGCTGCAGGGTTTGGGCCACTGTGCTGAGCCCCCGCTCTCTTTCTGCGCCCCCCCAGGATTACATGATCGCCCTGTCGCTGCAGCAACAGCAGGGACAGGACCCCTCTGCGCTCAGTGACCTGGAGCTCGCTCGCCAGCTGCAGCAGGAGGAGTATCAGCAGCAGCAGCGGCAGCAGCAGGTCCCGGCGCAGGTAACCAGGTGCTCCCTCACGGGACTGCAGTGTGGGGCGCGGGTGCTTCTCACCCCCTCATCCCCCTGCTCTGCCCCCCGGCCGGTGCCGGGGAGGGTGGCAGCGTCCCCCTGGGATGATGGGGGGTTCCTCCCCCTCGCCAGCCCCCTTCTTGTGCCCGCAGGGTCGCGCGCAGCCGGGTGGCCGGGCAGCTGGAGAGCGGAGGCAGCGGCAGAAGCCTGACTTGGACTGCACCCTCTTGTAGCGCCCTGTGCCCGGCCCCCTGGGGGGCCCCTGCCCAGTTCCTGCCGTGGCCCCCCCCGGCTCCTGGCCAGGCTGGGGCATGTGGTGGGGTCCCCGCGCCCGCAGCACCCCGACTCCCTGTGCTCCTCTGTCTTCCAGGGACACGCTGTGGGGGTCCCTGGGAACAGGAGTGGGGGACACAGGCGAGGGGGTGTCCATCCTTACCTACTGCCGGGACCACCCAAACCTTTCCAAGTGGCCTTAACACGGGGGGGTCCCACCCGGGGGGTCCCACTCAGGGAGAGTCCCTGCTCCGAGACGCGGGGGGGACATGCGTCGAGGGGGGACACGCACCCCCGTGTCCAAAACGTGGCCTTAGCCCTTGGCAAATAAAGGACTTGTCCCCGTGCTCAGGGGTCCGGCTGTCTGACACCAGCGGGACCTCCGTGCCCCACGGACACGCGGGGTCGGGGGTTTGGGGTGAGGGGACCCTCCGCGCCCACGGACACGCGGGGTCGGGGGCCCCCCGTGGGGTGCGGTGGCACGGCGCGGCCGGCAGGGGTCGCCGCGCACCGGTAGCGCTGCCGGGGGGGTGTGTGGGGTGGGGGAGCTATAGGGGACGTATAGGGGGTGTATAGGGGTGCACAGGGGTGGGTATAGGGCGTGCATGGGCGTGACTATAGGGGGCATATAGGGGTGTGTGTTCAGGAGGTATGGGGGTGCATAGGAGATGTATCGAGGTGCATATGGGGATGAATAGGGTGCGTGTAGAGTATGCATAGGGGTGCATACGGGGGCCGTGTGGGATGGGCATCAGGCATGCACGTGGGTATGTATAGAGAGCATATGGGCATGTATCGGGATGGGCGAAGGGCATACACAGGGGTATGTGTGTGGGGTGTATAGGGACGGGGATGGGGGCTGCACAGGGGTACGGACAGGGGACACATAGCGGGCGTACAGGGCTGCGCGCAGGGCGTACGTGTAGCGGGCGCGGCCCGCCGCTCGCGGTGCCGGCGCTGGATTGCTCTGGCCTGGCGCGCCGCCCCGCCCCGCCCCTCGGCAGGCCCCGCTCCCCGCGGGCCCGCGGCGTTGGCGGTGACGTCACTCCCGCCCGCTGCCTGGCGCGGGGCGCGCGGGGGGGGCCAGCGGCAGCGCGAGGCGGCGGCGGCGGCTCCGGGCGGCGGCGCGTGAGTTGGGACGGGGGGGGGGGGGGGGCTGCGGCCTCCGGGCTGCGGCGGGACCGGCCTCGCTCCGGGAGGGTCGGGCTGGGCCGGGCCGGGGCGGCGGCTGTGGCCGGGCCGCGGTGGGGCGGGGGCTGGTTCCCGGTGCCCCCGGGCCGCCCCGTTGCGGCGGGCGCGGGCCCGGTGAGGGGCGGGCAGCCCCGGGCCCAGCGGGGCGTTGTGGGGGGGGGGGTCCGCCCGCCCCAGGCCCCGGCGAGGTTCCCCCCGGTGCTTCCCGGCCGCCGCCCGCCGGCGGCCCCGGGCCTCGGTCCCCGCCCGGCGCGGCGGGACCCCCCCGGCTCCTCCGAGCGGGCCGGGCCGGGGGGGGCGGTGCCTCCCGGGGCGCTGCGAGGGCCCGGGCCTGGCCTCCGGCCCCGCCGGGGCTGGGCTGTGCCTGCGGGCGGCCCCCGCCTGCCCCGGCCCTGCCCTGCCCCGGTGCCCCCAGCCGGGGCGAACCCCCGCGAGCCCCCGGTGCAGGGTCCGGGCCGTGACCCGGTGCCCAGCCACGTTCCCGGGCCTGTTTTTCCCTCCCCGTGACCGGAACGTTCCAGGGTTTTCCCCTTTCCCAGCGGGATCGTTCCCAGAACCGCCCCGGGCGGGGGGGGGACGCTGGCGGCGCCCTCCCCGCGCGGGCTCGGCGGCCCCGGGGCATCGCCTGGGCCCGGTGGCCCCGGGCAGGGGGGTGCCGCCGGCCCTGGCCGGGGCCTCACCCCGAGTCCTGCTGCGCTGCCCTGCCCGCGCTGCCCTGCCATCCCCTGCCCGCGCTGCCCTGCGCTGCCCTGCCCGCGCTGCCCTGCCAGCCCCTGCCCGCGCTGCCCGCCCTGCCTGCGCTGCCCACCCTGCCCGCGCTGCCCTGCGCTGCCCTGCCCGCGCTGCCCGCCCTGCCTGCGCTGCCCTGCCAGCCCCTGCCCGCGCTGCCCGCCCTGCCTGCGCTGCCCTGCGCTGCCCTGCCCGCGCTGCCCACCCTGCCCGCGCTGCCCTGCGCTGCCCTGCCCGCGCTGCCCACCCTGCCTGCGCTGCCCTGCCAGCCCCTGCCCGCGCTGCCCGCCCTGCCTGCACTGCCCTGCCAGCCCCTGCCCGCGCTGCCCGCCCTGCCTGCGCTGCCCGCCCTGCCAGCCCCTGCCCGCGCTGCCTGCCCTGCCAGCCCCTGCCTGCGCTGCCCCCGCTGCTGCCCTGCCTGCGCCGCCTGCCCTGCCCGTTACCTGCCCGCGGCACGGTGCTCCGCTTCACTGGGAATCGGGGCGTGCTCCTGCCTTGCCTTGCGAAACTGGTTCCCCTTCTCCCCTGGCCGGTGCGAAGCCGCCTCACCCCTCCTTAGATCCCCGCTCCACCTCGGGGGTTTGCCCGGGGACCCCCCGACCCCAGCCCAGCCCCCCCCCCCCAAGCCCGGGGAAGGGGAGAACCGGCCCGTGCCTGGTGCTGGGAGGTGCCCGCGTGGAGGGGAGGGAAGAGCTGGGATGCAGAGACCCCACGGCGGTGGGTGGCTTCCCCGTGCAGTGCCGGTGGCCGTGCCGGTGGCCGTGCTCTGCCTGGCCGTGCCCGCCGGGAGCCTTTCGCAGGCACAAAGGTGCTCATTGTGCTGCCGGCAAATCCCTAATCCTGCGCGGTGCGGCCGCCTGGGTCCGGCTGCCTGGCGCTGGCGGTGGGCTCCGTGCCTCAGTTTCCCCTCTGGGCCTGGGGACCAACCCCGGGATGCGAACACGGCGCTCGGGGGAGAAACCGTGTCAGGGGGCTTCATCCTGGGGTCGTGTCTGTCACCGGCTGATGCTGCGGGGAAGTCCCGGGGACTGGGAAGCCGGTTCTTCCCGCCGGCCGTGCCAAGGATCCGTCCTGCCGGCTGGGAGCAGGAGCCGGCCCCGGTTAATCATCACCCGGTGACCTCTGCCGCGCCGGGAGCAAAGTCCTGTGCCGGGGCCCAGCTCCGCCGCCCTGCGGCACCGGGGGGCGTTCACCGGCCGCGGACCCCCCGCCGCTGGCCGGGCCGGGGGCTGAGGTGGGCTGGGGGGCACCAGGCAGGGGGGATGTGACCGGCGGTTCCGGGTGCCCCCCTCACCTCGCCTCTGCTCCCCCCCAGCATGTTCCAGACCTTGTACAGCTACTTCTGGTGGGAACGGCTCTGGCTCCCGGCAAACCTCACCTGGGCCGACCTGGAGGACCGGGATGGGCGAGTCTACGCCAAAGCCTCGGATCTCTACATCACCCTCCCCTTGGCCTTCCTCTTCCTCATCGTCCGGCACCTCTTCGAGACGTGAGTCCCTTCCCCAGGGTGGGGGGCTTGCCCTGGTCCAGCCCCCCCTGAGCCTGGGGGCTGTGTGTGGGGCTGGGGACGCGCTGTGCTGCTCCCCTGGCTGTGTCCCCCTGCGCTTGCCCGGCTGGGGGTGACCGTGGCACTGCGGGGGTCCTGCCCCCCCCCCCCCCCCCCCTCGCCCAACACCCCGTTTAGGGCTGGGGGGCTGCCCCTGGCGGCCCCACACAAACCCGGCTTTGTGCATCCTCTGCCGCCCTTATCGCGGCGCAGGCGGCCGCGGCCCCCGGCGTTTAAGGAGCGATTTGTTGGGCAAACAATGGCGAGCCGAGACCGGGAACAGACGGGGCTTTGTTGGGACGGTGGGAGAAGGGAGGAGGCACCGTTCTCCAGGGTGGATACAGCCCCGCTGCATCGTGGCGGGCCAGTCCCCCACCCCTGAAGGGTCTGGGGGGTCCCCCTGTGGTAAAACCCACCTTGGAGGAGCAGCGGGATGGGGAAACGGGGGCACTGAGCAGCTGGAGGTCCTTGGGTGGCTTTGATCAGCTCGGTGACGCAGGACTGGGGGCTTCTTACACCCCCCCTACTCCTTCCCCAGGTACGTGGCCACCCCACTGGCCGGGCTGCTGAACGTCAAGGAGAAGATCAGGTTAAAAGCCACCCCCCAACGCCGTGCTGGAGAAGTTTTACGCCGCCACCACCAAACACCCCAAGCAGGTGAGGGAAAGGGGGGTCCCCAAAAGGGGCTCAGCATGGCGGGAGGGGGCGAGCGGCAGAGCCGGAGCCCTGCGGCGTGGCACTAACGTCCCTGCCGTCCCCTAGGCCGACGTGGAGATGCTCTCCAAGAAGAGCGGCTGCACGGTGCGGCAGGTGGAGCGCTGGTTTCGCCGCCGCCGCAACCAAGACCGGCCCAGCCTGCTCAAAAAGTTCAGGGAGGCCAGGTGAGACCCCGCGCCTGGTGTCACTGTCACCCTGCGGTGGGGGAGGGGGGGGGGGCTTTGGGGGCACCTGCTTGGTAGGGAGCTGCCCTGGGAGGGGGGGAATATGGGGCTGGTGGGTCCGTCCTTCTCCCTCCCTCGCCCCGGTGCCCGTCTGAGGACCATCTGCTTCCTTTTTCCAGTTGGCGATTCACGTTTTACCTTATTGCTTTCATTGCTGGCATGGCTGTCATAGTGGATGTAAGTATTTATCCCCCCTCTCCGTGCACGCCCGGCCCCCTCCGCCCCCTCTAACCCCTCTCTGTCTCTCGTTCCCCTCCGCCTCCTGCAGAAACCCTGGTTCTACGACCTCCGGGAGGTGTGGAAGGGATACCCCATCCAGGTGAGCGCCTGACTCCGTCCCAGCTGCCATCCCACAGTCCTGCCCCCGGAGCTGCCTGGGGCAGTCGGAGATGGGGGCCAGAGGCCCGGGGGTTGCTGGGGGGGTTTCTCTGGGGGCTGCGGGGGGGTTTCTCCAGGTTTCACGGTGTCTCTGGCACCCCTGTGGGTTTGGCTGGTGCACGGAGCAGGGGGTTGCATGCCGTGGGGTGCGGGAGGGTCCCCAAGACACCCGTGGGTCTGGCTGGTGGCCAGAGAGGGGGATCAAACCCCACTGGGGCGCATGGAGTATCCCCCCACAACCTGTCTCCTGGCCTCCAGAGCATGCTGCCCTCCCAGTACTGGTACTACATGATCGAGCTTTCCTTCTACTGGTCCCTGCTCTTCAGCATCGCCTCCGACGTCAAGCGCAAGGTGGGCTGTGGCAGGGGGGGCTCTCTGGGGGCGGGGGGCATCTTGGCAGGGTTCTCTTTGCCCTCGTGGTGGGTGATAGGGACCGGTGGGCTGGGGGGATGTGGGAGAGGAGTGGGGTGGCGGGGGTTGGGGGTCGGAGCCAGGATGCTGTAACCCCCGGTTCCCCCTTTCCTGGGCGCAGGACTTCAAGGAACAAATCATCCACCACGTCGCCACCATCATCCTCATCAGCTTCTCCTGGTTCGCCAACTACATCCGCGCAGGGACGCTCATCATGGCCCTGCACGACTCGTCGGACTATCTGCTGGAGGTACGACCCCCTCCCCGCAGCCACGGCCACGGCCCACACCCCCTCCCCCGCTCACCCCCCCTCTGCCCCCAACAGTCCGCCAAGATGTTTAACTATGCCGGCTGGAGGAACACCTGCAACAACATCTTCATCGTCTTCGCCGCCGTCTTCATCGTCACCCGCCTGGTCATCCTGCCCTTTTGGTGAGCGCTGGTTGCTGGTGAACGGGTGGGGAAACTGAGGCATGGGGCAGGGAGCCCCACTGCGGGGCGGGGGGGGGGTGGTGGGATGCTGGTCCCTACTCGTAACAGCGCTGCTTCTCCCGGCAGGATCATGCACTGCACGGTGGTTTATCCGCTGGATCTCTACCCTGCCTTCTTTGGCTACTACTTCTTCAACTTCATGATGGTGGTGCTGCAGTCGCTGCACATCTTCTGGGCCTACCTCATCATCCGCATGGCCCAGAAGTTTATAACTGGAAAGGTAAGAGGGGGCTGGGGAGCGGCTCGGGGGTCCCAGCCCACCGTGAGGGGCATCGGGGCTGTATCGGGTCCCGGCTGGTGTGGCTCGGGGTGGAGGGAGGGTGGGGGTCAACCCCAGGGGTGAGATGAGGTGGGGGGGGGGGGTTTGCAGGGGAGACCCCCAGTCCATGAAGCCGGAATGCACGCGGTTTCCTGAGTCCCGGAGAGCCCTTGGTGGGGAGGAGACCGTGGTGGTTGCGATGGGGGAAACTGAGGCACAGCAGGATATTGACCGAGCCCCCCGCCCTCCCCTCTGCCCCCGCAGGTGGTGGAGGACGAGAGGAGCGACCGTGAGGAGACGGACAACTCTGAGGAGGAGGAGGAAGCGGCGAAGAACGGGCCCCTCTCCAACGGCCACCCCGTCCTCAACAACAACCACCGCAAAACCGACTGAGCGCCCTCGCCCCGTCTCTGCGCTGGCGGGGGCGGCCGGGGGCCCCGCCGGAGGCCAAACCCGTGAGATGCCCAATCCCACCGCTGCCACCTCGCGCAGCGCCCAGGTCCCCATCCCCTCCATCCTCTTGCCCGGGACCCCGGAGAGCCCGTCTCGGCCCCCAGCCCCCTCCGTTGCCTCCTCCGGAGAGGGTCTGCGGCTGCGAGGGGACGGCAGCGTCGCTGCTTCCCCACCTCACGCTCACCCTCGGTGCCCTTCCTGCCTTTCACCTGCTGCCTTAATCCAGCGCGGTGCCCCGGGACAGGCAGAGCGAGGATGGGTCCCGCTGGCATCGCTCCGGGATGGCTCCTTCCCAGCCCCTCGCCAGGGCTCCAGCCTCCTGGTTCCCCGTTTCCCCACCAGCCCCTCGCCGGGGGGGCAGCGCATCCTGCACTCACCTCTTCAAACACTGGGGAAAAAGCCCCTTCCCCACCCAGTGCCCAGCAGAGCGGTGGCAGCGCGGGCACAATCCCAGCTCCATCCCCGCTGGAGCGCGGGGAGGGAGGAGCGGGGCCAGCCCTGCGTGTTTGGTGGCCGAGTGTCACTTGGGAGTGCGGGATGTCACTGTGGAAGTGCTGGCGGAGGGAGGCCGCGGGGTTTGGTCACGCCTCGGAGCAGTTTCATCCCCTCGTTTCTCTCCTGTAAATGGGTTTCGAGTCCCTCCCTCTCTGTGGCCTCTCCCGGTCCCTTCCCTGGCTGTAACAGGACAAATTTGCAACTGATTTTTTTTTTTTTTTTTTTCTTTTTTGGTTTCTATTTATTTGGAAGACAGAAGGAGCCAGGCTTGGCTCTGTCTCCTGCATCCACCCGGGATGCGGGGAGACCTCCCAGTGCGGAGGGGTGGGGGGAAAAGGACCATTAACCAACGCCAGACCAAAACGTATTTTGTTGTTTTTTTTGGTTTTTTTTTTTTCTAAATAAAAGGTTAAATATATTAAAAGTTAAAAAACTAATAAACTTCGGTTAAAAAAAAAAATACAGGGCTTGGGCATCTTCTCTGGCTGCCACAGCAGCCCTGGCCCCCGTGGGGGGTCGGGGGTGATCGCCTTGGCACAGCCCCCTCGAGCTCTCATTTAGGCAGCGCTAAAAGTGGGTGGATTTGAGGATTTTTTTTGATATTTTTATATATATATTTTTTTTTTCCCCTCCCCAAAAGCTCTCTCTGTCTTCAAACCCAGCCTGGAGCGTGGGCTTCGGTGGCCCGAGGAGCGGCCGCCCTCTGGGATGACAAAGCTGCTATTCAGGTGGACGCTAAGGATGGAACTGGAGCTCGTGGAGGCCCTAGAAAGGTTTTGTTTTGTTTTTGTTTTGGTGTTTTTTTTTTTAAAAAAGGTTATTTAGCATGGCAAAAAAAGACTCCCTTGTGTGAGCGCAGGTTGCGGGCGCTGGGGTCAGTCTTGGGCGCCTGAGGGATGGGGGGTGGCGGCTGGAACCTGTTCCAGCTCCCCCCAGGGCGGTGTTTTTGCATTTCAGCCGCTGGGTGACGTGAGATTTGATTCCAGTTTGTTCAAAAAAATAATAATCTGCCTCTTTTAGCCTGTGTTTACGGTGCTTTATCGAACCGTTTGGATGTGCAGGTACGAGCTGCTCCCCTCCCCCCCCCCCCCCCCCGAAAAAACCAGCCAAACCCCAACACTGGGAATTGTGTGTTGCTGCCAGGGGGCGGGCGGTGCGGGGGGAAGGGGAAGCAAATTTTCCTCGTGGAACTGCTGCGGGTTTGTGTCCAGCAGCCAGACCAGGCTGGCAGGCGGCTGCTCCACCCTCCCTGGCTGCCTGCGCCAGCTCTGCCCTTCCCTACCCCTCCGCAGGTGCCTAAATCGAGTCGGGTTTGACTGAGTCAAGTTCAAGGCTGCCCCGGCTGCAGCTCCAGCGCCGTGTTTTCAGCTGAACTCTTCGTTTTCAGCTTCCAGTTACGTCCTGAGGAGGGTGGGAGAAAGCAACCGGCAGCGGGTCGGCTCCCCAGCAAGAAAAGTTCAACCAGTTTCTCGTTAGTTTGAACAAGTGGAGGGTTTAATGAGTATTTGTTTTGCTAGGAGGAAGGAAAGGTGAAAGTGCCTCGGGGGGTGCGTCGCCCTCCCCGTGCCCATCTCGGCCTGCCTGGGCCCATCTGCCTCTGGCAGTTTTCCTGCAAACCCTGTGGAAACGGGGATGAAGGAAGGGGGTAAATCCTGCTTTTTCAGGGCTTTTGACTGTGTCTAAGGTTCAGGGCATTTTTGTTTGTTTGGTTTGTGGTTTTTTTTTTTTAATAGAAAAACATACTTTATTGCTTTTTAACAATGAAAAGATTTTTACAACATATCACAGTTGAAGACAGATACTTTCTTTCCCCCCTCTTAAATTCGTGTTGCTGCTGTAAATCCAGATTGGTCCGCTCTCCGTGGGCTTGTCTCCCCCCTCGCTCCCATCCCATCCCAAGGCCGCAGGGACATAAAACACTTCCCTGGAGTCTTGGGGAAGGGTTTCCTGCTGGAAAACCAGCAGCAGCACCACCAGGAGCTGTAGCTGCCCAGGGCTTTGTGTCTTAAAGGTGGTGGAGAGCTGGAACAGCTGCTTGTGCGCAGCTCGGGGAGGTAAGGGCCGGGCTAACAGCCTTTCCTGCGGGACAAGCAGGGAGCCTGCAGCCCTGGGACGTGAGGGAAAGCAGCGCGGCGCGGCCGTCACCCCCGTGCCGGTTTACAGTTTGATCCATCCCCATCTGCTGCTGTAACTTTCAAGGGAACGGGAGAACGTGGAGCTGTAATCGGCTTCGTAATGGTTACTATTAAACAACTACCTCTTGAGAAGAAACTTTCCCCTCGCCAAGGGAAAGTCAGCACCAGGCCTGGGGGCAGGAGGGATCCGCTGGGGGCAGGAGGACGCTCAGAGCAGCCGCCCTCGGCACTCGATAGCCCCGCAGCAGCACAGCAGCTCTTTGCCTTCCACGCTGCCTACTTCGTAGTTGTAATCCCATGTCAGCTCCGTGCCGGCTCGTATCCTCCTGGGAAGTAAAAAAAAAAAAAAAAAAAAAAAAAAAAAATATTAAGAAACCGGACAGGCTGGGAGAAGAGGCGATTCCAAAAAGAAGGATAAGCTGGAGCTCCTGCTAGCAGAGCGCAAGGCTTGCCCAGGACCTCTCTGGCCAGGGCGGCGGGGTCCTGCTTCTGGGGCAAGGGGGAAGCAGCCAGCGCGGCTGCCTCGGCTCTGCAGCGAGCGAAGGGACAAAGTTCGATGAATCACTCCCGTGGGGCTTCAGAGAGGCGCCGCCGCGCTCGCGGTGCCCAAAAGGCACGTGGCAGGGATTCACCACCGCCCGCCTGGCGCTGCCGGGAAGGTTTGTGACTCGAACGAGCTGGGCAGCTGGCTGCTCCGCACTTAACTCCCCGCTTCGGGAAGGTCTAAAACTGATGCAAAGCGCACCAGGATCTCCAGCAGAGGAGAGAGACCCTCGCCCAACTCTGCTCCAAGCTCTTCCCCGCTCGGGCTGGTGTAAAATTAAGGGGCAGTGGCTACCAGAAGCAGGAAACCCCCGGCCAAGGAGTGGGGTCCCAGCGGCCCTTCCCTGTGCACCACAACTCACTTGCTGGCGAAGAAGGCGACCCAGGGGAAGCGGAGGTCGTGCGTGTCCACAAAAACGTTCTGCACGAAGAGGTTAGGACTGCAGCTATGCTGTGAAGGGAGCGGAGACAACTGCAGTGAGCAAGTTCCTGCGTCGGAAGGGGCGCAAAGCGGCCCGCGGTAAACACAAGCCTTTATAAACAAGCAGCGTTCCCGATTTGTCCGCCGCATCCAGCGTAAGCCTGCTGAAACAGGCCACGCTCCCTCCCCTGCCTGCGCCGCCAGGGATGAGTCACAGGATCCACGCTTGCAAAGGTAACGGCGCTGGAAGGACTGACTTGGCCATCCTGCTCACCACGTGTCACGGGGCTGGAGCAGCTGCCTCGTTTCACTCACGTTAGGGGCGGGGGGAGGGGCATGGATCATCCTAATCTTGTTCTTTTCCCACTTTTTTTACTGTATTTATCTAGTCTTGGGGAGGAACAGGCCCCCTGAAAGGCCAAGTCACCCCGAAGATGTCCCCTTCCCTTCCCAGCTGCCGGGGGACGCTCCCTTTCGCCCGCTGCCGGGGCAGTGACTCACGTTGAGGTACCGGCCCAGGTTGCCCTCCAGCTTGGCATCGATGATGTAGCAGGACTCCTCTCCGTCGTAGAACTGGCGAGTGGTTTTATGGACGGGCGCGCTCTCGCCCTTGTCGGCTGCTGCCATGTTGGTGGACTTGATGGCGATGCCGTGAGTCGATTTCAGGGCGAAGCCCCGGGTGGATTTCACCGCCACCTGCCTCTTCACGGGACCTGCTGCAAGAGAGGAGCCAACGCCACCCCGTTCTCTCTCGTCCTCCAGAAGAGGAGCCCCGCGGTAGCGCTGCTGGCTCCCCTCTTTCACACGGGGGTAGCGAGCGCCTGAGGGATGCAGCTCAGACCTAAAATACCACCCCCGGGGTGGCTCCTGGGAAGCTCCCAGCTCCGCTCGGCCCAGCACAGCCTGGAGACCCACCCTCATAAGCCCCACAGTTGCTTTTTCTGAAGATGTCCAGAAATATCTAGTCCTTGAGGACCAGGAGTTTGCAGTTATATCTCAAACAACACACGGGGAACCTTCAGACTTCAGTCCTCAGGCAAAACTCGGAGGTGTGTGGAGCGGGATGCAACACGCTCACAGCTGGTGTGTCCCCACAAGCCCTTCCCGGTGGTTTCTGGCCAAAATTTCTCGCTGTCCCCCCATCCCTTCCGACCCCAGCAGCTGTCCGCACCTGAGCCAGACGAGGGGTTTTTCTTGTCATCCCCTTCCTCCTCCTCGGAGCCCGAGGAAATGGTCTGGATGTCGTCGCTGTCGTTGGTGGTGCCCTGGGCCTGCCCCGCCGCCGCCCGCCCGTTCTCCCCGTCGCTGTCGGTGCTGCTGGACAGGGTCAGCACGTCCTGTGGAAAGGCAGGAACAGCTCCGAGCGCAGCCTGCGCCAGGCGGGAGCGTCGCTCTCCCGCTTCCTTCCCAAGCGACGTTCAGGGCTCCCTCGTCCCCCACGGTTCCGTGCTCTCTCCGAGCAGAGGACCTCTGTGCTCTTGGAAGCCCTTTGGAGCTGGCTCGGAGCTGAACGGGGCAGAAACCACCGCACAGGCCGGTGGCTGAGAGGGCAGCGAGGTTTCAGGGGGCACCCAGGCTGCGGGAAACTCGAGCCTGCACCGTTAGGTGCTCTGGGTTTTGCAAGGAAAGGAGAAGACCCCAAAACCCAAAGCTGGTCCCCCCCCAGGATGGCTTCCTAGACCTGGCTCTGCCAAGCAATGGCTCCCTGGCGTGCTAGGCACGCTGCACGCCGTTCGGTCACAGCCCAAAGGCCGTGCTGTCCTCTCTTCTTGGGCTTTCGGACCCGTGAAGGGCCCCACTGTCTGAAGGAAATCAACTGTCCCCAGGAAATCCCAACTCCGAACCACCGGTGCTCAACTGGGAGCAACGGTGGCATAGGAACAACCCAAAGCACGGTCCAAGGTCCTCATCAAACCCGGCGGGAGCCGAGGCAGAGCCAGCCCTGCGCCTCCCAGCCCGAAGGATCACCGCTTACGTCTGTGGTGGGCTGCGGGGTGAGGGAATGCCGCCTGCTCTGCAGCAGGGCCGTCTTGCTCATCGGCCTCCGGACCCCTTCCAGTTTGGGAGGGCTGGGGTTGTAGCCGTACATCCTTCCCACGTCGCTCAGCCTGCGGGGCGAGGAGGAGAGCGGGTCACGCCTGCAGCTCCGGGGGGGTGTCCCCAGGCACAGACGGAGCAGCTGAGGGAAGGCGAGAGCCGGACACGACTGCCGTCACCAAGCGTTTAATTTCCCGGGGCACAGCCCAACCCCCACCCCCCAACCTCCCCGCTTACTCTGGCAGCGGCACTAGTAGAGTTGTTCAGGGGCAGCCCCAGAGTTACAGCAATTCATTCAGCGTGATATTTGGAAACAAAAAGCAGGAAAATACAATTTAAGGAATCTTACCCAAGAATTTTGCTTGAGTCTTCAGGTTCCTGCAGAGTGGAGAAGTACAGAAGATTAAAATCTTTCCCTTGCGGAGCTTTCTTCAGCCCTTCTGCAGAAATGCTCCCCAAACCCCAGCCCAGGCGCGAGGAGCTGGCTGTCCCCACCGCTCGGCCTGACACCCAGTCCAGGGGGTGCTCCAGAAGGGCCAAGTTACAACCGCGGGGCTCCCACCCTGCACACAGCCCCCCCCAGGGGGCTCCAAGCCCTCTCCAGAGCAGGAGGCGGACGGAGACCTGCTGCCCCCCCAGCTCCCCCTCCCAGGGCTGCACAGGCACGTCGTGCCCGGGGCAGGAGGGATGTTCGGCTCAGCTCATGCCGAGCCACTTCGTTGTGGCCTCCTGTGTCACAACTTCCCCCAGGAAGGGGAAAAGCACCTCCCTGCCCCGCCCCCCCCCCCCCCCCCCCCCCGGTGGGCAAAAGGCCACGAACACAGGGCGAGGGGACACCGAACAGCACCACAGTCCACCCAGTTGTGTTGTAGGGGTAGAGAAGCCATTTGAGCAAGAGCACAGCCGAGGACATCTCTGTGTCTCCATTTCCTCAGCCGTGCCCCCAAGCCAGGCGCGGTGCCCCCCTCCCCGTCCCGCAGCCCCCCCAGCCCTCCCTTACATCTTTCTTCGGTGCCTTTGACTCTCCATCCAGCTCGCCCGGGGCAGCAGCACAGGTTTTCTCTCGCTCACCCGGGAGCTCCGTTTTGCTGACCTTGGCCTCGCCGCCTTCGCTCATCTTGAAGGAGGAGGTGCTGTCGTTGTCCTGGAAGGTGTCAGACATGCTGTTGGAGCTCAGCCATGAGGCCACTTTGTTCTTGGAGGTTTCCTCCGATATCGGCAGCTTACAGGAGGTGGCCACTGCCGTCTCGTCGTGGCTGATTTGCCGGGTGAGCCCCGAGTCCTTGGAGGCTGTCTCCGACAGCCCATTCTCCTTCTGGCCCCGGGTCTGCCGTCGCGTGGCATAGCTGCGCCACACCGAGCTGGTACTGAAGTCCTCATCCTTGCAGAAGTTGTCATCAGAGCTGTCCTCGTTGGACTCCTCCTGCTCCTCGGTGCCTGTGTTTTCCTCCTCTTCATCCTTGAGGTCCACCCCGCTGCTGTCAGAAGAGCACTTTGCATCGCTCTCGTAGCCCTCCTTGAAGTTCTCCACGCTCTCAATGTGATCCAGGTTCGCAAAATATTCGTCACCCATCTCTAACCCCTCTTTGTCGGCAAAGTCATCTGTGAGGATTTTCCCTGGAGGTGGGGAATAGGAAACCTAAGTGTGAGTTTCCCAGGGATGACATTCCTACCACCCCACAGGTTTTACCCTCCCCAAAGACTCGCTGAGGAGCAAACAGGACCGACACCACCTTATCCCAAAGCTGGGCTGGGAAAGGACAACGTATTTCCCTGACACCCAAGGTAACATAAACCTGCAGCGGGCCCCTGCTAACATCCAGGCTTCCAAGATGGAAACTTCCAACCAGGCGTTCGAACGGGGCGACCGCCTTTGCCTCGGAAGGGCTGGAGGTGACGGTGTAGCGCAGGGGCAATATTAAGGGCAAGAAACCAGAGCGCCAGAACTCAGGCAATGCCTGCGGTTAGTTTCATTTCGGAGTTAACGCAACCAAGCTGCGCAACTTCTGCATTTTATTGGTTTGTGCCGACGTTCCAGCAACTGGTTTGATGTAAACAGGAAGCAGGTATGTGTTCATCCACCCTCAGCGTGCAGAAACAGCTCTGGGGATCCGAGCGCTTCTCTTGACGCTGGCACTGCAGCCACGCTGGCACTGCAGCACCTTGTTTTTGCGATAAACAAAGCCTAGCTCTCAGGCCTGACACAACCGGCTCTTTTCAGCTACTTATGTCCCCTGTCCTGAACCAAAAGCAAGCAGGTTCCTATCTGAACGCCTGTGACCGCTGGGAAGCACGGTGGCTCGACAAAGGCTTTGCATTCACAGCACCTGTTTCAAAAAGGAGAGGCTCCTACCTGCCTGTTCAGCAGGGCGAGCTCCTACCTGCGTAGATGCAGACGAAGGAGCCTTTAGCAATGTCATCAAGGCAGCGAATGCCCCAGCCTTTGTTCTGCGTCTTGAATAACTGCAGTCGGACTTGGAGCCCGTGCTGGACCAGGCGGTTGGTGCACATGTTAACGTTGCACTTGCACCTCTTGTTACACTCGTAAACTCTGAAAGAAAAGGAGAACAGTGAGATCTTCCTCGATAAAGCAGTATCCCAAGGCTCGGCGGAGTACCAGTCACGATGCAAAGGGACCTGCAGCAGCGACTGCAAGCTCAGCGCAGGAGGGAGAGCGGAGCTGCCAGGTGCGAGGGTAATGCACGGGCGTCCCAGGCCACGCAGGACCAGATGGATCAAGAGCTCAGTATCTGCACTTGGCTCCGGGAAATACCGCCTCTCTCACAGCGCCAAGTTTCCGACGCTGGTATTTGTGAGGGAAGGAGAAGACGCAGCTCTGCTTACCCTGTCGGGAGGCATTCTTCCAGCCTTTTGTGCTGGTATCCTGCGTTGGGGTTGATCTGCCCACCTGGGGTACAGCCAGTCGCCTGGACTGTCAGCTGGTGACAGGCACATTTCGATCTAGAGAGACACACAGAGAAAAACCCACCTGTGCACCAGAAGTTAGTTTTACACACCGGTTTTACAGCAAGGAGAAAAAAAAAAAAAAATCGCATCTTTTTGCATGTCTATGTGCAGAGACAGGGCCTGACTTGGAGTCAAACTTACAAGTGACCAGAGCAGATTCCCCCTGGGCCGCCCACCACCCTCCAGGTGCAGTGACACAGAGGAGTTCACCTACTTGTCCCTGCAGCCGTCCTTGCAGTCGCAGCCCACGAGGAATTCCCAGCTGGTGTTGATGTAAACCCCTTTGCCGGGGATGCGCTCCTTGCTGTAGGCCACTTGGGGAGGCGGGGTGTTATCGATCTCGTTGACACAGGACAGCGGCACGTCCTCCTTACCCTTGGTAATGTCTGCGATGTAGTAGTAGGGCTTGTAGGGCTGGAACTTGCGATCCACCAGCACGTAGGGATCCAGGCAGAACATCTCCAGGAAAAGGAAGTCGCAGTCTGTCTCGAAAAGGTAGCGCTCGATCTCCTGCATGGTCCTCAGGCACAGCCCACAGGGTGTCTTGTAGAGGACGTGGAAGCCCATCTTGCGGTTCACCCGTCGGCGGGCTGTCATCCGTCGGAAGTCGTAGAGCAGCGGGATGAGCAGGGGGTTCTTGCTGCGGTACTGATCGCTGCGGATGGGACGGACGCGGGACAGGCAGGTGTAGCTGCAGACGTGCGGCAGGTAGAAGAGTTTCTCCAGCGGGGCTCGGTAAGAGGGCTCGTTGGGCACGCGGTCCATCATGCCATGGAAGGCCTGCGCTGCGCCACCGCCTGCCTGGCCGCTGGCGAGCCTGTTAGGGGGAAAGGGACACACTGAACAGCCGCGGCTTACGGAAGAGCAGCGCTTTCTCCTCCAACTGCAGAGGGATTTTAGTTGAGACACAACTTAATTCCTATCAAAACAGCTGCTCTGAGACACGCTGCTTCGCTGCTTAGTCCAAATAGGCACAAACCCCAGCATCCCCGAGGGGCGAGGCTGGGCAGCCCACAAAGGGAGCATTACCAGCAGCAGAGAACAGAAAAACCCACCCCCCAATCAGAACTAGGGAAGCAAAACCAAGCACAAGTTGGATGTGGTCTCAGCACACACACCAGCAGCTTCTGTGCTGCGCAGCGACTGCCACAGAGCCACCCGAGCTCAGGCCAACGACAAAACGTCAGGAACAGTTGTCTGGGAGGGAGAACAAGGTAAGAGGAAGGCGAACGCTCGGGACTGGACGAGCTGGTGAGTGAAGGTGTCAATCGGTCACAAAATAAACCCGTGCTAATCCCGACCTCTCGCACGCACGCAGGGATTTGTAGGAAGCGTGAAGCAGCTCTGCCTACCGATGCTGCGGGGCCGCGCTCAGCCGTCCCGATGGAGGTGCATCGCTTAGGACAGGTGAAGAAGGCGATGACTGCCCGGAACCCACGGAGCCAGGACGGAAGGATGTGCTTTTCTTGGCCACTTGCTTCCTCGACTGGGCCAGCTGACTGTCGGTGCACCTGCGCGAGGGAAGAAGGGAGGCCATCTGCAAGATGTACACGTTCACACAACGGCAGGATTTAGACAGACAGGACAGGCCGAATAACACTCCCCCCTGGAAGTTGGCAACAGTGTGCCGTCCAAGAGAAACAGAGCAGATTTTTTTCCTAACGAGTGTGAAAATCAACCCATTTCTGACTATTGGTGCTGCAGGATCCCACAACAACCCCAACCAAATGCCAGAACTCGCCTACGTCTAAAAGCAACTTCTGACATACTGCTATTTATTTGGAAGTAAGGGATAAGGGTGAGAGGGAGTGTAAGGAGGACGTCCAAGGCCTTTATTTCAGGAAGCCGGACAAACCACTACTTGAAGAAACCCCTGCAACAGCAGAAACAAGAGTTTACAGAGGCTCAATCAGCGCAACAGTACTGAGCAGTGGGAGGAACAAGGAGTACAGTGGACTCTCTTGTCCTTACCAAGAGGTGACTGCACAAAGGAATGTAACAGCATCACTGACAAAAGGGCTACGAGGGGCTCCCGAACACCTCTGCAGCCCGATGCACCACATCAGGAAGGTGGGCGGCACCTGGAAGACACTACCTTCGTGTTCCGAGCAAACACCATGGAGGTTTTTGATCCATTTATACCGATTAAACAGAAAACCACCCCAAACCAGCCACTGGTTTTCCCACAGGTGGAAGAACACAGTTATCAGGGCAGAAAAGGAGGAGACAGTGAGAGCAAGAGGGGGTGACTATCTGCAAACGTCTGCCTCAAAAGCAAGGTGTTAACACACATTTCAAAATTCAAGAGAAAAAAAGCTTCCATCAACAGGCTTTAAAGAGTCAGAAATAGCTGACAGTGGCTCCCTGCCACTGTAGAAGAACTTGAAGGTGGGACTAGAGAGGGAAGAGAACTAGACCTTCCTCAGAGTAAACAAAACACGAGAGTGAAGAAACCATTCTCGCAGTTTTAATAATCTAAAACTAAAGTGGTTTTAACCCAACAGTATCCCTCGGGACAGCAGGGACACTGATATGGTACGCTGCCTTCAGTCACTGTTAAAAACCAGTTGTCTTTAAGCCGGTCACTCCTTAAGGGCAGGGCAGGGCAACAGCTGTAGTAGCGTCTCCTTGTATCAGATCTGAAAACAAGATCCTAAAGTCAAAGCTGCTGTCTGGAGGGAACAAAAAAGGCTTCCTGTAACCATGCAAGGACCGTTAAATGGAAAAGGAGAGGTCTGGCAGCCGACGAGACAGCAGGCAGGCAGTCCAACTTCATCGCCTTCGTGCCGTGTCCCTGCACATCCTTCCTACAGCCTCGACAGCTCGGGCTGCTCTGGTGTTAGGGGCTGGCAGGCTGGCCCTGGGCGGACGGTGGAGGAGGCAGCTTGCATTTCTCGTTCTGGAGCAGACCTCCTTCAGCATCGGCCTCTCCTTGGTCATGTAAGAGGTGAGGGACAAAGCTATTACAGCTTTGATTCTCACATCTCCGTCGGGAGGAGCATTCTCAAGTGAGCTCCCACATCCAGGGGCAGAACGGCTCATATTGCACTGGTACTTGGTGAGGAATCCCCTCCTGAGACCGGAGGCTGACGGCAGGTGGGGCTCCTGAGATGCTGCTACGCCTGGAGAGCATCGGGTAAATAAAGATTCACGTGCTGCACAGGTTCCTTACAGCTGGGACATCTCTTTTCTCCCTTCTGCCCATGCAGCAAGGCACAGTCACAGCAGAAGATATGCTGGCAGGGGACCAGGCGTCCAGAAATTCGGATGGGAAATCCACAGTGGTGACAATAATTAACTGGGAGAGCCTTTCTCTCCCCTAGAAAGTTATTACAGTCCCAGAGCGCACGCCCAGGTACCCTGGTGTTCTCCAACACGCTCCCTCCATCACAAGGCCGAGCTCCTCCTTCATCCAGGCCTCCTTGGGCACCAGCCTGCACCTCCGAGAACGTCCTGCTTGGGCCCCCGGCAGCGGGAGGCACGTGTGCGACTTGGCTGTGGCTTAGCTTTATCGGGTTTGGTCTGTGACCACCGAGACCAACCACTGATCCTGAGTTCTCAGCACCTTGTAAGTCATTGAGGTCTGCGAGCAGGTCAGTCGGAGTGGAGGGATACAAGGCAGCCGGGGACCAGTGCCTGGATCGTGACACGAGGGAGCAATTCAGATTTTCAGAAGAGAAGGAGCAAACTTTCTAACTTGGAAATAGATCAAGTGCAAAGCTTTAGCCCTGAGTAAGAACAATGGCATTTGGCTCAGGGGGTGCTGGGCTGTCAGCTCTCCCGCCCCCAATTACTCATCCAGCAGCCTTTCTCTGTAGTTTCCCCCAGAAGCATGACTAAAAGAGATCCGTGTAACCAGGAAACAAGCCTAGTCAGGGAGGAAACCCGCACCTGAGGATTCCTCTGCACAGAAAGCGTGGTGCCTGAGAGAGCTGAGCACTGGAGACGGGACACAAAGGAGGCAGTGGTGGAAGCAGAGAACTGACTCAGGTACTTACTCCATCTCAGCAGGCTGCGGAGACACGGACTGTGCAGCCAGCGAGGCCGCCTGCATTTGCTCTAAAGGTTTGTAATGGGTACCAGCTCCTGTTAAATCCTGGGTATATTGTACTACGGGCCCTTTGCTCCTGACGGCACCTAGTGGGGAGGGGAAAAAGCAAAATATCAGCAGGAAAAGTCTCTACCATCGACCAAAATTTGTGGCACTAGCTACAAAATATTGATTTAGTCCCCGAAGGCAACCAAAACAGAGACATTCACAATTAACACCCGGTCATTGCCTGAGCTGAGTCACAGCCAGTCACCCCAAACAGATTCCGGCCACTTTACCCAAATGCAGTTTGGTTTTGTGACATCTTTATGCCAGGGGAAAAAGCCCACTGTAAATCTTAAAGCTCCAGGAGTTCTGCTAAAAAAACAACCACCAAAACCAAACAAAAGCCAAAACAACCCACCTGCCCCCACCAACCCACCACACGTCCACTCAAATTCCAGGATATCAACTGAAAAAGATGTCACATACCGACATTGGGACGAGTCCTCGCTTGTCCACTTTGCTTCTTTTCTTGGGTGGAGGCCGTGGAAGTTTTCATGCTGAACATGGGCTCAAGGCGTGTGGAACCCCGGTAAATCCACTCACAGCGTTTATCATCCTGCAGTAAGGAGAAGGCAACACTCACAGCACCTACAGCAAGAGCTTCCAGAGGTACAGTACCGGCCTGGGAGGCAGCAGCATGCTTTTAGGGTGAGCAGAATCACATGGAAAGGAGGCGCAAGCATTGACGTGAAGGCTCTTGAAAGACCATGCAGCAAATAACTCATCACGTCTGGGGGGAGCACTGAACACAAACCCAATCTAGACAGAGGTCCCCAAACCTCAAATGCAGTTCTGTTCTCAGCCCAGCAACCGACCAAGGAGGCACCATTGGAGAAACCAGACCCCTTCAGGAGACAAGTTATCTGCTCTAGGACAGGGGGGTTAAATTTGCAAGTGCACAATGTCTTCCCCAGCCTCAGTGGCTATGCAGCTATCTGGACCTGGACGGGAAGGGAGCCAAGCCAGCACAGGCAGTACGTCTGCTCCCTTTCTGCAATTTGTAGAATGTGAGCAAGCAGGTTATCACAGCTTCTGCTCAGTTTCTCTCCTGCTTCTCAAACCGACACTTGTATTTGGACAGAAGACACAGCTAGGTGTTTATATCGAGGAAAGGGTCAGGATGGAACACCTGCAGATGATGAATTTTCTTTCTTATTCATCTGTCGCTTTCAAGTTTCACATGCAAAATGCTTTAAAAGGCTTTTGAAGCTTTTGTCATGCAAATGGAAGTGTTTCACCTTCACTATCAGTGCACAGGAGAAACTGGCAGTCTACCTACTGAGCAAAACACCTGCTTGCTCCAGGACCCTGTCTGCCATTAGCAAGGAAGCAGGACTGCACCAGCCCAAGTCAGCCACCCTCCAACTCAAATTTAAGCCTATCTTCCCTTCTTAATGGGAAAAAGAAAATTGCTCTACCAGGAAAAGGATTCTGACCAGACTGCCATCTACTTCTTCCACTCTGGATTTCCACCAGGTCCCTTCCCACTCGGTTTTGATCAGCTGTCCGTTCTTCAGCAGTACCATGGGCCGGTTGGGGTAGGCTGTGATGTACTCCTCAATGAAATCACGACAGGAAACATCCTCTATGTCTTCCCAGGTCTTTTTTACTGCTCAGAAAGAGACAGTTGGGAGAAAGAGAAGAGGAGGAAAGACTCTTACAAAAAGAAACTTTTAACTCTTTCCCAAAGAGATCCCAGGTGGATTTTTACATAAGAACAACCAAGCAGCAATCCCGAGTGGCTGGATTATTGGCGGTAGGGCACCCAGCCACGTTAATGCACCCAGAGTGCAAGGAATCACAGCAGACTCACTCTGCCCGTAACAAACCACTATTTCCTCCAGCTTCATATGCAAATATCTACAGGCACAGCAGCAGAGGGGCCATGCAGCCTGTCTGTCCCCTGTCTTTTGAGCCCCGGCTCTTTCACACCCCCAAACGCTCTCCATACAATTTCAGTATCAGGACACCGGAGGGGCAGAGATCACTCACGTGGCCTGCAGACTGGGTACAGCTCCCACTCCTTGACATATGAAGCATAGCCATCATCAAAGAAGATCAGGAATCTGGAGAAGAGCAGTGTTGGAAGTTGGAAATTAGAAACACCGCTGAGTAAAACGCAGCTCCACATCACATAATGGAAGCGGAGCACCCCTCCCGTTTCTGCTGCCAGTCCCGAAGAACCTCGACTCAGACACAGTGGATGAGGAGATCGCGTGCTTTGCAGCATGGCCGCTTCCCTCGGTTCTTACAGAACAGCTCTCCCCCAGCCCCGAGCTCTCCCTCGGCTCCCAAAGACAAAATAGAAGCTGCCCGAAGGCTTCCCAGCAGCATAGCACAGCCTCTTCCCTCAGCTCCACATTCCCTCCATGCCTCGGCCACAGGAGGTAAAGGAAAAGACAGTTTCGTTGCTCCTAATCTCTCCGAGAAAAAATATATTTTGGAGCCTCTGGGAGGGACACCGCCAGGGCATGGACAGGAGCATGAGAGTCTCCCCAGTGTCTGGGGGGGCCGGAAGCTCAGAGGGGGACACCCCCAAGGCTGGATACAGCACTGCTTAGTGCTGCGTGCCTCTCTACAATAACTGCAGGATATGGAGCCGTACAAAGCTTGGCATGACAAGGGATCAGCGTTACAGGCAGCCCAGCCAGGAGGAGTAAATTTGCAACCTGAGTAATAAATGCAGTTCATTTTCAGTTATTAAACACGTATCAGATAGAACTTGACACAATTAGGCCTTTACGGCAGATCCACGCTTGAAAACGAAGAGGGTGACTGTATCCTTTATGAATCTTCTCAGAAAGACCACAAGCCTGAACCACAACATAAAAAAAAGCCCTGCCCCTTATTTACAGCCGCCTGAGAAGGCTGCTTTAGACCTGCTGTTTCCTCCGTAAGTGCTCTGGCAGCACTGCTGGCACCGAACGCTTCTAGGGCTCCTGTTTCCTAACGCTATGTTTTATGCCTTGAGCAGTGCAGACTGACATTTGTGTGATGGTTTGAATGAATTACCAGATATAATTTCTGGCTCAGGGACATGAGTAATAGAATGGAAGCTCCACCCAAGAGCTTTCAGAGATAAGAGAGACCAAAGAAACAACATTCAGAACTACATCTCTGGAAAGGGCAGGAAAGAATTTCGATCCTGTGGTAGCAAATACACTTTTTTTTATTCTTTTTTCCCCCTGAAAACAAACAGACAAAAATGTGAAAGAGAGAGAGGGTACAGGACTGCGGAGGAGAATACATACCTATCTTTATTCTTCACATTTGGGGTTTCAGCCACAATGCCAGCATACAGCCAAACCTGATTCCCGTCTTTGTATTTTGCCACAACCCTGCTGCCAACGTAGTGTTTCTCAGGCGCGGGGTGATAGTCATAAGCAATGTGATTGCCAGAAAGCAAACTCTTCCCTTTATTATCAAATTTCACTTTGTACTTCTTCCCAACACCTGAAAGACATTTCAACGCGGCAGGATAAATAAAAGCTGACTGCAAGAAGTCCAGTACCCTGCAGCACTCTGGTCCAAGTTCAGAACTTATTAAAAGCGTTTCCAGAAGTTAATTTGGAAGGTAAAATATAGTGGAGATGTGTTGTTCTCACAACTCTTTCCCAGTGCTCTGACACAGGAGGAGACCTGCTCCAAGCCTGATCAACACCATCCACCCAAAGCTTAGCGAAAACCACAAGCACCAAGTCACAGCATCAAGCACGGGACGTACCGATCGTCTGGATGGCGATTAGAGTTCCTTTGTGCCACGTTTTGGTTCTCTTTTTGCCCAGGATCCTCATGCCAACGTTCAGATCACCGTCATTGCTGAGATCGCTCCCAGCTGCTGCAAGGCCAACGGGCTGGACAGCACTGGAAGTTTCCTGAGGGGTTTGTGCATCTACCCAAGGAACAACAACAGAAGGTAAGTTAAGAAATTGCCCAAAGATTCCCTCGTTTATGCACGCAACTGGAAGAACATCTCAACCTGAGACAGGAGGCGTTCTTGCCTTCCATTAGTTCAGTCAGCCTAAGTGCCTCAGTTTTACTGGATGGAGTAATCAGCAAGTGAGGTTTAAACACCATTAAAAAGTTTTCATGTTATGGAAATTGCACCACATGCATTTGCTTTCGGAAAGGGCTTTAAAAAAAAAAAAAAAAAGGACTTAGGAATCAACATGTCCTAATAGGTCTTTCCAATAGGAAAGAGAATAGTTATTTTTCAGGTACCAAACTGTCAGATGCAGACAGGACCAGGGGAAGGACACACAGGGGTGCCAGCCCACGTCTCAAGAGGCTCTCACACACCGACCTTTTTGTGCATCCTGAGCATTTGTTTTCTTGTTCACCGCATCCATAAATCTCTGCACATCCTGGGCAGACTTTCTCATTGCAGCCATGGCTTCCCGCAGCTGAAGGGAAGGAAAGAGAGAAAATATGAAGAATCTTTTCGTTTTTGTACCGAATACAATGTTGTCCTAAGCATTCCGGCAAAACCCCACTTCAGATGCACACTATAGTCAAGTCTTTTCCAACTCACCAGAGTCTGATCCTTTGCGATTCTGGAACTACTGTTGCCTGCATTTCAAGAGAAAAGAAGTAGTTTCAAACATCTTGGGGAGGAAAAAATCCACCCTAGTTAAGCCACTGAAAGAAGAGGGAACAGAGAAAAGCATCTATTCGAAGCAGATTACCAAGCCACCCCTTCTAGAGGCACAAGACGCTGCACAGGCTGCTCCCCCTTGGGGCAGCGTTTGACAGGGACAACGGTCAGGCTGGTGGGAGATGGGAGAAGTCCCGGTTTGGGACTCCAGGAGCCACGGAACAGTTACGGGCCCTGGCAGACCACGCAGTGGTGATGTTCCTCACGAGCTAATGGGTTTTCCTACCTGATCCTCTCCCGCTTACAGGCAAGTGTGGCTTATGGCCAACTTTATGATACCCTTACTCTGATCCCTCTTGTTCCCATGCTCCTCCGGGACATACTCAGATCTCCATCCCTCCCCTCAGTCCCATGCGGTGCAATGAGATACTGAACTGTGCTTCCAGCCCGAATCGATACTCATGACATCGTCGTCGTCTTCATCTGGGATCTCAATCACTTCTGTGGGCTTGGCAGCCAAGTCCTCGTCCTCAGAGCTGCTCTCACGGTACTGGAGGCCCAGCTTGGAGTACAGATCCTTCACCAGTATCTCACATTTATCAATAGCTCTGGGGAAAGAAAGAGAAGAGCAGCGACAGGAAAAGACAAGGTGAGTGCAGCTGTACATCCCACAATACTGCAGAAATAAACAGGAACTGACTGCTGGGGAGCTGCTAATTAAATACAACCATGATGAGGTGAGGGAAGAGTATTCACATGAAGGATTTAAAGCCACAGGGGGAATAATTTTAATTATCCCTCAACAACCACACAGGCAAACGAACTGATGTAGAACCACAGCATCAGTAGACACCGAAAGGAAATGGGCAGCACTCAAGCCATCTCCCCGTCCTCTGCTCCAAGGCTCTGACGCACGGCTGCGATTCCAAGCGCACCCACCTCGAAGCGTCATCAAAGAGCCGGTCAACATGAGCCACCTCTTCTTCCTTCTGTTTCACGCACTTCTCCAGCTCCTCCAGCTGCTGCTTCCTTTGCTTCACACACTCAAACTTCTCCAGCTCTTTGTCAATGATATCCTGGAGCTCCTCCATGGAGATTCCCAGCTCGTCCATCACTTCTTGCTGCAGCTCTTTGATCTCCTGGGAATCCATTTCTGTTGTAACTGACACCACAAAGAGATGAGAAAAGGCTGGTGAAACCCTACTGCTGTAGCACATCCTCTGAGGCACAGCGCTCACGAGAGCATAAGCTCCATTTTTTGAAAGCTAAACAGGAAGAAAACGTTAAATATGTTAAGATAACATCACAAGGAGCCAAAAATAACCAAAGTGCAAAGCAGACTGTGGAGCCAGAGGATTCCAGGACAACCAGGGACTCCTGACGTTTCCTCTGATATCTGCCCAGACTCTCCAAACCCCCTGAACGTCAGAGCCTTACGTTTCCCCACCTCAGCGCCCTCTCCTCTGCGAAACCTGCGGGCAGTTCTCACCCCGCTGCCTCGCCTGGGAGGAAAGCCACACAGGTGCCTCTCCCAGCCCGTCCCACAGCTTCACCTTCACACAGCAGCCCTGCAGAGCTCCTGTCCTCCCCTGCCTGTGGCATTTAAGGAACGGGATAACATCCAGCCCCAGGGATGGGGATGGTCCCAGCACTCTCCTCTGTCCCTCGAGTCCTGTTGAGCTGGGCCTGGTGGTAACACATCCAGTCTTCATGCCTTTGAAGCCTGGCCTCCATCAGCAGCCCCCAGACACCTCCCTCCCTCCCACAACGCTCCCTGCTCTCACCTCTCTCTTCAGGCTCCCTGCCTGTACCTAAGCACACCCTCGTCTCCAGCCCCTCCTTACCTCTGGCTCTTCCAGCAGCCCTGGTCCCATGCCCCCACCCTGTTCCCGTCACCCCGATCCAGCTCTCCCTGCCCATGTTTCTCCCCCACCTGCACCCACGCCACCCCCAGCCACACCACCACACACTCTCCTCCTGCCTGACAGATGCAAAGAGACCCCCACAGCCCCTCAACACCTCCCACCCCAACGACCACACACCTCCCCCACAGCCCCCATCAGCCTCCACTTCCCAACGCCTCCCATCCACCCCCCACCCCCCCTCACACCCAGGGCCCTGTCCAACAGCCCCCACAGCACCCCCAACCCCGTTCCTCCCCACACAGCCCCATCCCAATGCCGCCACAGCCCCCCCTCACCCCCCAGCCCCCCACCCCCCACTCCCAGTGTCCTCACGCTCTCTCTTACACCCTGCACTTTGCTTAGATTGGCAAGTTTCCATCAACCTGTCGTCCTAGAAAAGTCCCTGCCCCACAGCCCCTCCCCCCAAACACCCCCCCCACCTCACCCGTGGATATCCCCTCACATCCCCTCAGTCCCCCTGCCCCACAGCCCCCTCTCTACACCCCACATCCCTTCACAGCCCCTCACTCTCCCCAGTCCCCCGCCCCTCTTTTCCCCTCGTATCCCCTCACAGCCCCTCACTCCCCCTACCCCACAGCCCCCTCTTTGCCCCCCACGTTCCCTCACAGGCCCTCACTCCCCCTGCCCCACAGTCCCTCTCTTTGCCCCCCACGTCTCCTCACGGCCCTTTGCTCCCCCCCTCACTCCGCCTGCCCCACAGCCCCCTCGGGCAGGCCGCACTCACCGAGGCTCCCAGGCCCGGGGCCCGCCGCGCCCCCAGCTGCTGGGGAGAAGGAGGTGTGTTTGGGGGGGGAGGGGCTCCAACGGACGCTGCTTGACGTCACTTCCGGTTACAGTAGCCCCGCCCCCCCCGGGGCGCCAATCCTCCCCCGCCGGCAGGCGCGCTCGCGCGCGGCACCGCGCATGCGCTGGGGGCGGGGCCAGGGCCTCTTAAAGGCGCAGCGCCCCCAACAAGGCGCGGTGCTGCCCCCTGGGGGAGGGCGTTGGGAAGGGCCCGGGGCCCTGAGGGGCCGCGTAGGTCCGGGGGTGTCGGGGACCCACAGGGTGCTCGGAGGGGATGGGTGGGCTTTGGGTGTGCTGGAGAGCTCTGAGGGGCCTTGAGGGGGGTGCTGGGGAGCTCTGTGGGGGCTGGGCTGCTGGGTGATGGAGCGCTCTGGGGATGTCAGGGGTCTTTGGGGGGACACTGGGGAGCTCTGAGGGTGCTGGGGGGCCTTGGGGTGCTGGGGGGCACTGGGGGTTCTAAGGAGCCTTGGGGTGCTGGGGGGCACTGGGGAGCCCTGAGGGTCCTGAGGAGCCTTGGGGTGCTGGGGGGCACTGGGGAGCCCTGAGGGTCCTGAGGAGCCTTGGGGTGCTGGGGGGCACTGGGGAGCTCTGAGGGTCCTGAGGAGCCTTGGGGTGCTGGGGGGCACTGGGGAGCTCTGAGGGTCCTGAGGAGCCTTGGGGTGCTGGGGGGCACTGGGGAGCTCTGAGGGTCCTGAGGAGCCTTGGGGTGCTGGGGGGCACTGGGGAGCTCTGAGGGTCCTGAGGAGCCTTGGGGTGCTGGGGGGCACTGGGGGTTCTAAGGAGCCTTGGGGTGCTGGGGGGCACTGGGGAGCCCTGAGGGTCCTGAGCTTCCACAGTGCTGGAGGGCCCTGGAGTGCCGAGTGGTCCAGGGTGTCTGGGGGTGCCGTGGTGCTTGGGGGGCTGGGGGTTGTCGGAGTGCCCTGTGGCGTGGGAGGGCTGGGGGTGTTCTGGGGGCTGTGATCCTGGGGGTGCCGGGGGTCCCTGGGGCTGGCTCAGTTGATCTGCTCCTCTTCCCAGGTGGAGGTTGGGATGGCGCTGTAGGGATCCATGATGAGCTTGGCGCACCGCACTATCATGGCCAGGAGGAAGAGGCACATGAGCACCACGAAGGCCATGGCGAAGCCCTTGTCCACATCCACTGCCGGTGGCACGGTGACGTTCTCCATGCAGGTGGTCCTCAGGTGCGTGGCCCCCGTGGCATCCCTGTGGGGCAGAGGCGGGCGGGATTCACAGGAGCCAGATGGGTGGCAGTGCAGGGGAAGTACCGGTGGGGTGGCAAAAGCGGCCAAAAAGGGGAAAACGTGGCTTCGAGACCCCGCTGCTCCCTGTTGTGGCTGCTGGTGGCAGTTTGGGGGACACCCAGTGTCTTCCCATCCTTGTCCCCGACACCCTCGCCACAGGGATCTTCGTTATCTAATGCTATCACCCTCCCAGCTTCCCTTCCCTGCTCAACCTCCTCATTTCCCAGGAAAAAGCAGGTTAAAACACCCCTATTAAGTTGTTGTTGTTCTTTCACAGGACGCTGTGTTAGGTGCAGCGGGTGCGCCGGGGCTTGGCTGACCCCCAGCAAAACGGAGGCTGGCTGGGGTTACAAGCAGGACAGGAGGAAAAACCGCCAGTAAGCAAACAGGGGTGGGAAAGGAGAGTTTTCCCGTTACTGAAGAGAGACGTTTGTGGCAGCAGAGGGATAATTAGATTTGTACAAGGTTGGAGGAGAGGTGGAGGCTTGTTGAGTGGCACCAGGAGAGCCATGTGGACCGAGCTGTGTGTATATAGGCGTATGCCTATATATATATATATATGTATGTTTGGGTTTTAGTGTGTTTATAAAGCTAATGTGCTCCAGGAGCAGATGACCACAGCCCTAACTACGCCAAGGACAGCAGAGAAATCAACAAGACCAAGTCCTGCAGCCCCCCAAGACTGCAGGAAGCCCCCAGGGTCTCAGCCCTGTCCCGGCTGGGGCAGCTCCTTACCTCCCTCCGGTCAGACGGATGGATGGATGCAGGCTGTGCCCCTCTCCCTGCCCTGCTGTCCCCAGCTCCGCACCGTGCCCGGCTCTGGGTGCCTGCTGTCACCCGGGCCTTCATGAATACTGCAGGAATGTGGCGGCGTCGCCTTTCAGACGCTCCCAGTAAATGGGGAGAAACAATCCGGCAGATTAAATTCTCACCCGCTATTTCCAGCACCCCCTTTGCCCAGCAGACAAAGGCTCTGGGGTCCCTTCGTGGGTCTTACGGGCCTGGGGTGAGCCGAGGGGGATTTGTCCCCAAAATCCAGCAGGAGCCAGGTCCTCCCCAGCCTGCCAGATAATTTAGAGCTGGTCCTTGGTTTATTTCAGACTAAATGGGGGGAAAAACTCTTTGAAGCTGCGATGCTTTGTGCTTTGAACTGAGCCGCCCGTTTGGCTCTTGCGAAACGGCCTCACAACAAACCGCAAAATAGTTTAAACGCCGTAGAGACACCCCTGAGCCCACGAGTGAGTTTATTTTATTCACCCCCCACCCCCCGGAGGAAAAAAGATCGCTTTGAGAAAGAGGGCTATGTAGTGGTGAGGCTTTGCTGTGAGTGCCCCCCGGGCTGGCACAGGGTGGGTTTTCGGGTGATTTTTCGGCAAAGGCTGAGTTCTGGGGTCTTGCCAGTGCAGCGGGAGCGGGAGGGGGGATAAGGGGACGTTACATCTGCGGTTGCTCTGTCCCAGGGTGCAGTACCCTGGGGTGCAGTGGTGGACCCACACCCCGTCTCGGCCCCCGCTGTGATCACGGGGTGGCCGAGGCTGAGACCCGCGAGCCACAATCACCCAAATTAATGCTTTACCGGTGAAGCCCCAAGTCCCAGTCCTGGCCCAAAGCCCTGTTCCAGTCCCGAGCCCAGTTCCCACCCAATCCCCATGCCCAGGCAGAATCCCTAATCCCAGTCCCAACTCTAATCCCAGTCCCAACCCTAACCCCTGCCCCAGTCTCAACCTTAATCCCAACCCTAATCCCAGTCCCAATCCCAGCAAGATTTCTGCCCTCCGCCAAAAAAAAAAAAATAATTTTTTTTTTTTAAAAAAAGAGCCCCAACACGTGACGTCACTCAACCCGACCTTTAACTCGCTCCACGCGCGCGTCCCTCCCCACGCGCCCCCGGCGTGGCCACGCCCCCTCACCGGGCCACGCCCCCTCCCGTGGTAGGGGCGGGGCAGGCCCGCGCTCACTCTACCCTGCTGGCCGCGCCGTCGGGGGCGTTCACCACGCCCCCCTCCCCGGCTAGACCAATAGGAGCGCCGCAGCTGGCTCCCGCCCCGCCCCTCGCGGAGGCCAGGTTAGGCTGCGCGGCAGCGCGGAGGGTTTTCCTGTGCCGCCATCTTGGCAGTGGCGGTGAGGAGGGAGGCGGGGGGGCGGCTGCCTGTGCGCGCCGGCCATGGCAGCCACCGCCGCCAACCCGGGTGAGCCGGGGCTTCTGGGCCGGGTGGGCGCGGAGGGGCGGTTGGGCTGCGGGAGTCGTGGGGAGGCTGAGGGGGTGCTGGGGGGGTCGGCTCGGGGCGCTGAGGGGGCCCTGGGCCGGGCAGGGGGCTGCTGAGGGGCCCTGAGGAGAAGCAGCGCTGGGCGGAGGGAGGCTGGGGCGGGGGGCTGGCGGTGCCGTTAGCGGGGCTGGGCTGGGCTGGTGGGGGGGGCTCGGGCCGGCCCGGAGCGGGGCTGGGCTGGGTGGAAGTTGTCACCCGGGGCTGGAGGCTTGCGGGGAGCTCGGTCGGTGGGGGTGAGGGCTTGGCCGGGGACGCTGAGGGGCTATCCGGAGCTTGGGGGGCTGGGGGCCACCCGTGGGAGCCGGTGTGGGAAGGGGGCGCCTGGGGGGGGCCTGGGCTCCTTGTCAGGTGGCAGCAAGTTGGGAAGGAGGCACCTGGCGGAGCGGCAGGTGGTTTGGGAAGCAGGTAAGCTGGAGGGGGAGAAGGAGACCCGGTGCGAGCTGGTGATATCGAGGAGCAAGATGCTGGTGCTCGTCTCCGCACCCAGAGCTTCGAGGGCTGGCACATGCCGGCGGCGGTGGCCTGCCTGCGGGGGTCTGGCTTCCATCCTCTCCCTCCCGGGGGGGGAGCAAACACTAGTGGGTTCTCTTGCCTGTGTTGTCCTTGATGGTTTATGTTGGTTTGAGGCCCTTTCTATGCTGTATGTCTCATTGAGCTTTTATTAATTAGCGACAGACAAAATCTGATGTGCTGTGTCGAAAAGGTTTTTTACAAGTCTCCTCTCTACCTGTTTAAACTGCTGAGCTGAGTAGCTGGTGCGTACGGAAGGGTGTGAGTGCCTGTCAGCAGAGAGCAGAACATTCTTTCAACTTCGGCTCCCTCAGGTCGATAACCAAAGGGTGACTCCCTGTTTGGAGGAAGCTAGAAGTTGGTGATACCTGATGCCTGCTGAAGCAAGCTGCAACTTTTGGGCTTTTTCAGATTTCTGGCTAAATTGCTCTGAAATCAGTATGTGTCTGGAATAATGCAGCCTCTGAAGTTGTGATGGAATTACAACGTGGCGACTGAGATCAGAATTTGAGCTTCTGTGTTTTCTGGGCTTTGTGTTTTGGGTTGGTTTGGGGATTTTTTTGGCTTGTGGTTTCTGACTGTTGTGGCTTGAGGCTGGTGAGGTCTTGGTTGGCATGGCCTCTACAGGTTTATTGAGGACAGTTCAATGTAACTTCTGAAGGATGATTTTTTTGTTTTCTAACGATATAGGAAGCTATTGTGGCTTTAAATATTGAAAACATTTTGGGTCATTTGTCTGTGGTGATTCCGAGGCAAGCGTGCAGAACTGGTATCTGGAAATATGTGGTTGTGGTTTCACATAATGATCTGAAATTCCTCAGCGATCAGAAGTTAGAGATGGCGTGTTAGGAAAAAACACAAGAACTCCTTATTGGCAAAAATACATCTGAAATGGAAACTGTCAAAGTTGTGATCCCATCCTGCAGCAAAATACGCTTTTGGCTCGCAGCAGTATCCCATGAAAGTGTGAGATTATTCCAAGTAGTAAAATCTCAGTCATGTGTATTGGTGGTGGTGTGGGCTTGATCAGGAAGTTCATTTCTTCTCCTGCCAGCGTAGTGCTAGATCGAGGTTGCACGGTTTGGCGGACAAAGGATGCGTAGCCAAATGTAAAGCAAAAAAAAAAATACTGCTGCTTGGGGTAAGGATGGAAAATGTACATTACGAGCCAGCTCTATAGAATCCAGTGAATGAGAAAGGAAGATACTCGTGGCTTTAAACTGTTCGTGTATTGCAGAGTGTTTATATAAGTGTAGTCTTCGGAGCTGCGTGATATTTTGCCTAATAGGAAAGTTTGAAACAAATTTGCAAGGAAAAGAGAAAGAACTTTCAACATCTGCATTTAATATTTATAGCTTCAGGCAGACTGACCAATATTAGCTTGGCCATTTTAAATGGGGGTGGGGAATACAGTCTGCATAAGCGTTATATACATGGAGATTATCAGTAAAATAAACTACTTGTGAAAGTTCTTTAAAAGCTTGGTCCTCTTCTCCTTGATGTTGAAAAACAGACTGCAGGGCTCCAGTGAATACAGGCTAATGCCCCCAAATATGCTGAATGTCCTCACAGCTTGAGCAGGCCGTGGCGAAAGATGGGGAAAACTGACCACAAAAATAAGTTAAAACTTTTTTGTGTGTTCAAACTTATTGGAAAAATAAGTTGGAACTTATTCCAAGTGTTCAGACTGCAGCTTGTGTTCAGTGTTGTGCCATCCTGGGCCTTCTGTCCTTCCTCGGAATGCTACACCAGCAAAGGAGATCACCTTAGAAACATGTGAGAGAGCTGGATAAAGCACTTTCTGTTTTTTTCAGATAAACTTACTGAAAAATAAAGTCTGCAAAACTTTTCTGCTTCCTCATCTTTCCGAGGGTGAGGTTAGCTCCTGTGCAGTTTACTGGTCTTGTTTAACTGAAAAAGACTTAAACTGTGAGTTGTGCTAGATGGAAAGCTTTCAGTTGTGCCAATTTAAGCAAGTTTTATGTTGTTAAAATCTCCTGGTTAGGAGTGAAAAGTGAATAGCTTCCACTAACCAGGAGGAAATACGAGGAGGGATTTAAAAAAAACGTGGCTTGCCTTACTTGCATTACTTTACAGGTTTTATTATTAACTTGGACTATTAGGATATTTCTGGTGCTGGCTGGCTGAATATAGGATTCATCAGCTTCACTTTAAACATTTACTTTCCTGAATGCATGATTTCAAACCCTTGAAAATGGAAGGTGCATTCTTGTCTGTGCTTTTTTTTAGTTAATTTCTGTAATGCTTCTTGGAGAAGGTTCCCATGGGCATGAAAGCGCTGAGCTGGCATTGCATGGGAAGTTCAAACAACCTAAAAAAAAAAACACCACCTACTTTAAAAATAAATCTCTTTAACGTACCTGAGACACAGAAATGGAGACGCTTTGTAAATACAAAGCCAGGTGCGCCGTTTGGACCGAAGCCTCACACATGGGAGTGAAATGCAAGTAGTTGTTAAAGTAGCATGCTGTTTATCTTAGCAGCTCTTATCTGCTCAAAACCTGCTCTAAACTTCCTTTGCTTTTTTTGAGAGCTCACTAATGGCTTAAGTTTAAATGAGATCTTGCTATGCTAAAATGCGCTGGTGGATCCTGAGCCTTGGCGAGCAACTATATGCTAAAAGTCTTTGCAGCAGGAACCACCGTTTTTGCTGTGCTTTGTACAGTGCCTGGCTAAGTGGTACAATAAAAATGCGTTTAAGAGCTACGGCAGGCCCTTCTCGTAAATAACAGTTTTGAATATTTTCTTTGACTTTATTTCTGAAGCTTTTTCACTGTTGAGATGCCAGTAGTTGCAACAGAGCCCTTCCCAGGAGAGCTGGGCTGGAAGTCTGGCTCTCGAGATGACATTCCCTTAGCGATCTTCCAGCCTATTCTGTTCTGGGTCGAACTGTTGCCTGAATTGTGGTTGTGCTTGCAGATTTGTATTCAGTTACAAATGAGGATCTGTAATTTCTCCAAGCCGTCTCTGCTTATCTCTTCTGGCCTTAATTAGATTTAACACATGCTAAAGGCAAGCAGGGATTGATTCTGGAAAGAGCTGGAACAGACCTAACAAGGATGTTGCGCTGTGAAACCCACCCTGCCCTCTGAGAAAGATCAACTGGGACTTCTGGTGGCACATGTGTTTTTTGAAGAAACCACTTCCGAAATGAAAATGAACATTTGTCCTGTTGATCTTAATATTGATTGTTTCAAAGGAATATGTTCCTTGCTTGCCTCTTTATTTGGGACGAGATGAAAAATGTTGTTCTCACCATTTTGGATAGCTAAGCATCCTGATATTTGGGAAGTGCTAGTCACTGCTCTGAACAGCAGCTTTCCCGGTGATGGTAGTTTAAGTTGTGAAACTGGTGTTTCTTGGTTGTAATGTACCGGGCTTTCTTAGAATTGGTTGACTCTGTTAGCTGGATCTTTGTCTCAGGTTGCCTCCAGCTACTCCCATCTTGCCTTTTACGCTTGGAGTCGGTGGCTTTCAAGTGCCAAAGTGGAGGGATTTCTGCTTTTCTCATGACGGGCATCTGGGCCAATGGATTTACGGAGCACGTGTGCACTGGAGACGCCTTCACCACCCTGCTGTTGTTGAGTGCGAAGCTTTCGGAGCTTGCATTGATGGGTTGGGTGCCAGCAATTCCACGCTAACCTCGGTGTATCGTTGCTCCGGGGCTTGTGTTTGGATTGGGGTAAAATGGGAGTTTTGAAAGGAAGCTTTGCATTCGTGTGAGTGTCCTAGAAATTCTGAAGGGTGAAGAAGCTCGACAGACCTCTTCCCATCCCATCTGGCTGCCCCACGCTCTCCCTGTTTTTGGGGTAAGGATGTGGTAGAGAGGCTGGTGGGTCACGTGAAAGAGTACATAACCATGTTGATGCTCTCCCTCACTGTGCAGAGCAAAATATTAACCAGTTGACACTGCCAAATCTCAAGATACTTTATGTTCTTCCACTTGTGAAAGGGCGCATTGTACCACGAGAGGGAAATGTTTCCGAGTAGGAAGCTGAAGCACGAGGTAAAGTGGTTTCATCGTGACATGCTAGTCCACGCAGCAGGCTCCTTGGAAATATCAAAGGCTCAGATGAGGCATTTGAAAACAAACAAAGACGCCCTCCCTCCCCCTCAACCCTATTTAAAAGTTAGTTTGCAGAGGAACAGCACAGTGTCACTTCCTTCCCTGCCCAAAAGCGGAAATTCCTCTCTCCTTAATAAAATGATTATCTGCTGTGCTCCAGAAACTTGATTTCAGAGCGTGGCGTTTAAATACGTATGTTGGAAAGCCACAGGCTCCTGGGAAAAAGGAATAAACCTTCTGACCTGGTTTACTCACACTTGAGGCCGTGTTCCGCTAAACAAAGACCTTTGATATCGGCCCTTTCTGCGCCTTGGGACTTCACTTGGAAATAAAGGAAGGGGCACAGAGGGTCCACGCAATCTGAAATCGAGCGGAGAGGAGATGGCAACGCTCCATGGTCACAGCGTGGAGGATGGAGTGCGAGGAAGGCCGACCTCCCTTTATTTTAAGTGCATCACATCAGCTGACTTGACTTTATCACATAGGGACCGGTTTCCCAGCAGAGACCTTACGTATTCACGTGGTGAAAACCACTAACCTCAAATAATCTTCTGTCTTTTAAAAATTTGCGTTTCTATACTTGATTCTTTGTTCTCGGATATTTTATTTTTTCTTGAAACATCAGAGAACTCCTTGTGTTTTGTTGCTGTAGTTGGTGTTGAAATTGGGCATGCTCACTCATGCTGTTGTTTGGGACTGTTATTGTTGGCCCCTTCAACTGCTGAGCGCTGAGCTGGATGCTTATTCCATATTTTAGCCACCCTTGGGAAATACTATGGACTGGCAAGGAAGAAACTTCTTCAGCAATGCCAGCTGCTCGGAGGAAAACAAATCAGGCAGTAATAGAGGCTAGCAGTATTTCTGTGGTGAAAGATTATTTATATTTTAAGGTGTGGGTTTTTTTGTTTTTTTTTTTTAGAAATACCAGAAATTTTGGAGCATGTTTTGTGAGAGCTAGAGCTGTTGCTGCGAGCCAGCTGCTGTGATCCAGCCGCACTGCTGCAGAGGTGGTTGGGCTGTTGCACAGCTCCGCTTTTCGCTGTGACTGTCCAACGCTGGCCGTACTGCTGAGATTAAACTGCTGTCGGTTGAAATCTGATTTCAGGAACTGTAAAAATACTTGTTAAAAGCCAGATGTACCTATGATATTGAAAATGGTTTTTTTTTTTTCCTTTTCTGATGCTAGGCACGCAAAAGGCTGCGTTTTATGTTTGATGAGGTGAGAAATAAAAATGGGCAGCGTTGCACAGAAGCTTGCTATGGCATAACTTGCCATTACTTTTGAGGCTCGGCTTGGCTCCGCCAAGATTTGACGGCCTCTCAGCTTAACCTCTGGGTTATTGCCGTATTTATTAAACGTAACTTCGATTCTTTGCCTTGTCCCACCAGTTCTGGCAGTGTTTCCCGCGTGAGCAGCTCTCGGTGTACCTTTTTGCTGTGGGTTTGGGAACCCCGGCGGTAGGCTTGTGTGTGCGTTGGGTTGGGTTTTTTCAGTCCCCTCCGCTCCGATAAATCAGAAGCGGTTTGTCCGCTCTGTGCAGCTCCGTTTGCAGAGGCTGAGGTGGGGGATTCTCAGGCTGGAGCCAGGGTGGCTGCTTGGGTTGCAGTCTAGCAGTCGGGTAGCAGCAAACTTCACACCCCACGACCGCTAAAATGGGTACGGAGCTGACTTATTTCAAAACCACGAAAAAACGCCTTCTATGTTGAAAAGCCGCATCTGGTGCAGATCGGACTATGTTAACATAGAGGAACGTTGAACGCAGCTTCAGGCAAATCCAGGCTGAGCAAGCTTTGAAGAGCTACAGAACCTCTTCTGCGTGCTCCCAAGCAAGTGGGATTAGGGAAGAGCCAGGCGTGAGGACGGGAGAAGTACGGCACAGTGTCTGCTATCGAACACTGGCTCTCGGCTCGCAAGGAACGAGAAATCCCTGCTGGTGCTGGAAGGAGCTGGGAGCTGCCTGTGGGGAGGTGAGGGGGGGGGCGTTCTCGGCACCCAAACGCAGGGCTTGGGAGCCCACCCTGCCCACCCAGCTGGGGGGCGGCTCTGTGCCTGCATGGAGAGCCCAGGCTCTCTGCTCTCATTGCGGGGAAAAAAACCCCATAACGCATAACAGGCTCGGGCCTGCCATCTGACTTGTGAGGGCAGCGCATCAAGTTCTCCGCTTAGACACTTCTTTCTCCCATACACGTAAAGGGCTGGTTTTCATGTCTCAAAGCAGAGGTTTTATTTTCTCAAATGTTGTGTCTTAGTGAGACCTCTCAGAAGCAGCGCTGCAATGTTGTGTGGCGCCGTTTCTGAAGGCTCGCCAGTTCCACACTTCTCGAGAGCTTTACCTGCCTGGTTCATCTCTTAGAAAGCACTGATTGAGTTTCCTACTCCTTGTGCAGCTTTTCTACATGTAAAACACAAGGTTTTTAGCTCCAAGCCAGACTGCTGTCCTGCTTAATGGGGGGTAGCATTGGGTCTTCCCTGAAATCACGTTGGTTTGCTCTGGGTGCGTGGCCAGTTGTGGAGGAGCATAGGTAGGGACTGGTAATCAAGCCTGTGGTGCCCTCAGGTCAGTACTGCTGAAGAGTAGAAATGACTGAAAAATCATGGTTTTCAAGGTGCCTTACAAGTGTCTTGGTTAATTCTTTGTCTCTTAGACTGGGAAATAAACGCTCTTCAAGAGGCAGCATTAATGTTATTAGGCAAATGCCCAGCTCTCCTCTCCCCTTTTGGGTACCCGTGCAGCCAGCATATGAGAATGGGTTCAGCCCCTACCCACCAGCACATCGGGCTCCTCCTCTCTCTAAAAAGAAGACCACATCTTTCAGTTTAGCGATCTAAGCTTTTGAGCTTATGAAAACAGCATGTGCTCAAAGCTTGAAATGGACCCTTAGCACAGGCTCTGGAGAGGCAGGAGATGAAAGGACTAGAAACAGACATTGCACAAAATCTATCCACATCAGATGCTGAAATGCAATTCCTTTTAATGGAAGCTATATGTGGAGAATACTCCACCCTCTGAACTAGAGGGGGATTTGACGTAATACTGGTTTCTTTTCTTTTCTTTTTTTTTTTTTTTTTCCACTCTCCTGTTTAGAAATGGCATCAGATGTTTCCTCGCTGGGTGCAGCTGTCAGCTCTGGGAACCCTGGAGCGGGTGCGCAGGCTGGAGGGGCCATCGTTCAGAGAGCCAACAAGCGGCGCTCTGGGTGAGTGTGTGCTCGGGCTGTGGGCAGTTTGTACTTCTTTGGGGGGAGGTGTGTGTGCAAAGCGTGTTTTCGAGGAAGCGCTCTTCTCTTGAAAGAGTGGTTGCCCTTGTGACGAGGAAAATTGTCTACCTCTAAGCAAAGAAGCTTCCTGGTTCCTTCAGGTGCGCTGATTCCAGTCCCTTTACTTCGTAGTGGTACGCTTTATGCCAATCATACGCACTAAAGCCAGGTTCTGTATTACATTAAAAAAAAAAAAAGGTATTACAAAGTTGAGTTGCACCTCATGGGAGAAGAGGGTCACTCACCAAGGATTGAGGGTAAAGAGGAGTCACTGAAGCAGCGAGACAAGCCAGTTACTGCAAGAGAGGCAGAACAGAGAACGCAAATGTTGGGGCCTTACTGAAACCTCTGCAACTGTGCCCTCTCTGGGAGGGGGTGGGGGGGAAGCCGCAATGTGCTTGTGGTAGGCTTTTTGTTTGCTAAAAATGCCTTTGCAAATTGAAAGGATATTGAGTGGCTGCGCTGAAATTCCTGGCACAAGAAATTTCCTCTTAATTTTCAAGCTAATTAAAATCTCTCCCTGCCCCCAGCCCCCAGTCACTCAAACTCTTTCCTCCACCTCCATTTGCTGGCACTCCCGCTCCCCTGCAGCTCCTCCCATGCTGTCTGCTACTTGTTCCTCGCACTTCATTTACAAACACGCATGCTGCTGAGCTGCATCTACATGCCAGTTTTCCATCCCGAAGGGGAGTGTGGCGAAAAGCCTTTCCTCTGTCCTCCCACACTTGTTGGAAATGGGGTTTCGACCCTGTTAGAGCAAACACGGCAACATCGTCTGCTCTCGAGCTAAGGGCGCTTACTGTGCAGGTCACCAGACTGAACTTTAACTCTTGAAGTATTTTGCCCTCCTCTTTTTATTTTTAAATGCAACCGATCCAAGCCTTTAAGTTGG
This sequence comes from Falco peregrinus, assembly GCF_023634155.1. Taxonomy (NCBI): domain Eukaryota; kingdom Metazoa; phylum Chordata; class Aves; order Falconiformes; family Falconidae; genus Falco; species Falco peregrinus. The sequence continues at coordinate 5,476,431 of NC_073740.1, read as the reverse complement.
GAGTGCTCCATTTGTAGGCTGTTGATCGGTCCCTTGAGCAGGGAGGAGCAGTTGTGGCAGCCAGCCGGGTTTCGGATTGCTGCTCGGAGATCCAGAGCTTTTGGAACAGGAGGCTGTGATGCAATGGGTGCTCCAAGCAGGCTTGCTCTCATTTGAACTGTTTCCTTGCTCCGATTCTGATAGACATGTGAAGGAGGCCCCCTCCTAAACTTTGTGGGTAGTTTCACATTAGCCCTGGGATTACTTATATCTTCCTTTCAAGAATCACCTGCATCCCTGTAGGGACAGACAGAAAAGCAGCTTGTAAAGGAGAAACCGCTTGGTTCATCATTATCTTCTTGCTTCTGTTTTTCAGGCTTGATTTTGATGATGATGGAGAAGGGAACAGTAAATTCCTCAGGTGAGGGAGACAGTCGCACCCTGAAGTTTCTGTTGTGTGGTGTAGGTGTGCCTGTGCATTCCCCCCAGAGCAGGAGCATGCTGCTTTTCCTCTCCAGCACCGCAGAGAGAAGCAGGGGTGTCTGAGGGAGGCAGTGCTCCACTTGCTTACAGTCTCCCCTTTCTCTTAGTCAGCAGTATTCCTCCATTTTGGCAGCTGCTGCCAAAGTAAAGCTGCTGTGCACATGGGGCCGCTGAGTCCGGAGAAGGAGCCATGGCTGGGAGGGGATCCCATTGCTCCTTGGGTTCAGCCTCCACCTCGGGCCTCCCTGGCAGGCCTCGTAGCGAGACAAGGCCAGCTGAAGAAGTGAGCCTCACGATCCCTGGGCTGAAGCAGCATTGCAGAAGCCCGTGATGATGTTGCTGTGTTCAATGTCAGCATCTCAAAAGATTAAACAGTTACCGTGAACGCTTCCAGCAACCTGCTGGTTGCTCCGGCACGCCGCTCTAGGAGCACTGGCTGTGCCCCTGTTGATGGTAGAGAAAAATCTTCCGCCAAAGAGCTTAGTGCCTCAGACACATGTTACTGAATTCTCATCTGTTGTAAGGATGCTTTAGTTGCAGAGACATCCTTACTCCTGAGGAGTTGGCGAGGCTGCAAGTGAGTCTCCTCTTACGATCCATATGGAACACAGAAGAGTTGGAAGATCTGCTGAGATCCTTTGGATGAGGGTCTTGATTTGGGCTAACTGTATCTTCAGAGTGCAATTTAACCTGTTTCTTAAATTACCGAGTTATGATGCCACTGTCCTTGATATAAATGTGATGTGGAAAACCTTGTCAAGGTGATAAAAGACGGCAGTTTAATTATTTTTAACTAGATAAATGTGGAGTGTGGTTCTGAGTGCCTACATGTGGCAGAGTTTGCCTTTTTAACACCAGGCCTTTTTTTGTGTGATGTATTAAACCTTGTTCTTTTGTCAGTCTCTTTGGGAAAGAAGTAAGTATAAACACTTTAAGAACTCTGCTTCCTCTCCCCCTTCTCCTAGATGCGATGATGACCCGATGCCAAATGATAAAGAGAGATTTGCCAGGTAAGAATCTGCTGTGATGCAGTTTTTGAAGCTTTTGGTGCCAAACCACTTTAATGTAAGCGAGATCCTGCAGCACCTTTCTAACTAGTGGGTGCACCAAAGGATCCAGACATTTTCCTTGAAGTTTTTTGGACCAGTTCGTTATGAGTGTGATGAAATTACATTCCTCTTTTTCAACGTTTCTTTCAGCTGTTGCCTTGGACTCCCATTCTTTTCTCCTGCTCAAGAAACTTGCACAGATACAAGTTTCACGTTCAAGTTTTACTTGAACGGGGTTCCCTGGCAAATGCTGTGGTTTGTGTGTTTTGTGGGAGAGTTAGGCAGAAGCTTTTTCTTAAATGGGGGAGTTCCTAGAGATCAGAGTGTACAGTAATATTACAGGCAATATTTTGACTCTGATTGTTTACTTATTGATGGCTGAAAGTAGCTCTGTATCATCTAGCGCTGGGCCTGACCTCATGGTCGTTTTTACGGCTTTCTGAAGCCTGTGGAACTCCATCTAAGTATTTCATGGGTTTACTTTGTGTTGCTGTGTGATGTTTTTGCCAGCGAGGTGGTTTTGTGTGTATTCAGAGTACTGTAAATTCCAGGGTGTCCCCTTGGCACAAAGGCACATCATGCCATGTCTTGCTAAGAGTTAAACGAGCAAATACAGAATAATGGCCAAGACGCTACGCTTAGCAGCTTGTCTTAAGGAGGGCTCTGACTTCAGAAATCCCTGAAATTGGGGTTAAAATTCCAGTGATTGAGGACACTGGGGAAAGGACCACCCAGCATGTTGTGTCAAGGAGCCTGAGGGTCAGAGGGTCAGATCACGTTGCAGAGCGAGCCAGGGTGATGCTGGGTGTAGGGGCCCTTCCCTGGGATTTCTCTGAGCTCGTGCACTGAAACTAGCAGTCTAGAAATGCTTTGCAAAATGCTTATTCTGTAATGTTTCGAGCCAGAGCTACAAACCTGTATCAGTCTCTACGCAGAGAAACAAAAAAAACCCCAGTAAAACCAAAATTTCAGGTCACTCTCATGCTGTTACCTGCCAAAGGGCTAGCAGGGACTTCTGGGCTGGGGTTCTCTAGATTTTTTGAAGTGGGTTGGCTTGTTCTGAAGTCAAGCGAACGAGAAATGTGTTTGCCAGCCCACCTCGGATAACTTTGTTCCCTAGTGCAAGTCCTAAGCTCTGGGAATGTAAGGTAGAGCAGACCCTAATAAGTACTAAGATAAGGCAAAATACCAAAAAACCCGCGTGCTGTAGGCAAGCGCTGCAGTGCAGAACAGCTTTGTGGCCCTTGAAGTTAAAAATTTTACTACCAAACCAGGCGGTGCCATAGCTGGGGTGGGATCTTGGTTCTCTGTGCCCTCTGTTGCACCGTGGCCTTTGGTCACCCTGGTTAATACAGAAGTGGTAGGTGAGGGAGAAATAAACAAAGAAACAAAAGAATCCTGTGTGGCTTCAGAACTGCGGAGGCAGCAGCAGTACCCGTCTGCTTTAACGTCGAGGTTATTGCTCGCAGTTGCCGGCTCGGGCAGTGAGGACGGTAAGGAAAGTGTGGCGAAAGCCCCCTCTGCTCTGCGCCGCTCGGGCTGCCCGTAGCTCTCGCATCTGTTTCCCGGGAGTGCTCCTATCATGCTCCTCATGGCTCTGGCAGCGCTCACTTTCCAGTACATTCTTCCCTCAGATGACGTGAGGCAAAACAAAGCATGGAGGTGAACGCGACTACTTTTTCGAATTATTTTTTTAAGTACTATTCTAAAACCTGTTTGAGGTGGAAGGGTAACACAGCAGACTAGTGCTAAAAACACCTCCCGTGCTCCATAAATGCAGTTAGGTTTTAGATGCTCAGCCTTTGAGAGATTGCATGCCTGCCTTACTGAACACAGGTGGTACCTTCTCTTCTCCTTTCCTGGAGGTAGCTTTTGGGGGATTATTTGTTTTCCAAGGCAGCCAAACCCCAAGAGGAATATGTACCGTCAGCCTCTGTAAAACAAGGTTTGCAGATTCCTTTTCCCTGAAAACTGAAAGTGCATGGAGGTTGGTGGGGGTGTCTGTGTGTCTTTTTGTAGATGATGTGCGTAACATCTCTGTGTGCCACTTGTCGTGTAGCCATTTCGACTGTGTTGTCCTCAACGGTGTTGATGTAGCAGCATTACAAAAAAGTGTTGTTGGCTGTGAATCTTACACTGTCTTTGGATTTTGGGGTATTTCTTAAATCTGCTTTTCTGAATTGTTAATACTATCGAAGAGGCTATTGGTTTGTGTTTTGTGTTTTGTTTTTTTTTTCTTTAAAGAAAGAGTCGTTTAATGTGACTGGAACCCTAATTCCCCGTTCTGCCATTAACCTTCTAATCACGTGCAGAATGACCTGCACCTCAGTTACACGTAGAACGGCTACCCTTGCCTCTTTCATAGGCTTGGTGAGCGCCTTAAAACTTCAAAACAATGTAGATGGTAGGCAGCTGTTTAATGTGTGGTGTTACAAACTAATGACTGCTTTGTTTTATGGAATGGCTCCTCTGCAAAACAGACGTGTCTGTAGGCTGGGTTTCCTAGTACATCTTCCCATTTTTCATTTCTTTAAACTTTTTTCCATTTTAGCTTAGATCGCTGATTTTATTTTTAGGTCTGATGATGAACAGAGTTCAGCGGATAAGGAGAGACTTGCCAGGTAGGAGAATGGAGATTTCAAGCATGGACAAGCAGAGTATTTCCTTTCCTTAATGTTTCTCTAGGCATCCCTTCTCTTCCCCACCCCACCCCCCTTCCCTCATCTGCTGCAGTAGAGGACTTGAAACTGAACAGACTTCTGGAAATGGCTGTGTAATTGGAATTAGGAGGGGAGAGGCATTTAGTCCCCTTGTAAGAGTCTTTGGGGAATACACAAAAGGATTTGCTTGCCAAAGACTGTAGGGTAGAGCGTGGTTGGGCCATTGCTTTCACCGAGTACTGTAGCTTTGCTAACCCGTGCTAAATACAATTTCTCTTGTGCTGGTTCAAGGTGCCAAATGGCCCATTCCTACCTTGGTGAGGTTTTGTGGCAGGAGTGCAAAACAGACATGAAAAAAAGTACTAGCTCAGGTTTTTTCTACACCATAAAACCTTCCAGGAAAGGTAGTGTTGTCCTGTGCTTTACAGTGACTTAGGCTTACTGAAAACAGGATTAATTTTTTTTTCCCCCAAGATCCTATTTGCAATTAACGAGGGGCTGTGGCTGAAATGACCGAAGCAGGCCTGTCGAATGCCTTACCGTTAGTACAGCAATGTGCCCCACAAATGTGTGTGTACAGCTGCAGCTGGTTGGGGTGGTGTGTTGTCAGGACCGCTTTTCTCCAGCAGAGAAACACACCCAGCCCTAAATGTACCCTTCCCTGTTTTCAGCTGCAAAATAAAAACTGCTTGAATCGAGGTTCCTGTTGCTTGCCACCCACAGCTCGTTGCTGCTGCGGAGCTGAGCGGTGGCAGTTTCTGAAGAATGGCTTGTTTTGTGGCTTGCCACCTTGCGAACTTACTCTGCAACTACTTCGGAGTGTTCCACCCTGGACTTGATTCTTGAGCAACGCACAGGACTGAAAAAAGACTGTCTTGGGTGCTGAGAATGCCACAGTTCTGGTCAGTTTATTGCCTGCTGGCTGGTTTTTTAAAAAAAAAATACCCCCCAAGCGCAGCCCTTCCAAACGGCAGTGTTGCATAGCTTAAATATTTGAGGAGATAAGGAAAGCCTAGAAGTGGGGCCTGTGAGTACAGCAAACAGCAGTGCACTTCTCCTCCGGTGAGGCAGCGACCCTTTCGTCCGTCCCTGTAGGCAGTTGTTGCCGTCGTGGCACAGCCTGCGGTAAAGAACACTTGGCAGTGGGGCAAGTAAAACGCCTGGTGGTTTCCCAGTAGCTTTTGTCATGAAGGTAGCTTCATTTTCACACTCGAGAACGTGAGTTGGGAGAAACTTGAGTTCAAGGTGAGTGTCATCATTGAAGCACTTCTTTTTCTGAGTATCGGTTTCTTGCAGCAAGGAGCAAGGTCACTGAATGATTGCACACACACCTGGTAGTGATAAATGCTCCATTTTGTCTTTATCCTCTTTAATTCACTTGCCTGTCTGTGTTCCTTCCAAGACTTTCATTTCGTTTCCCACCTTGTGCTTCCTTGCATCTGATCGATCCATCCTTCTGTATAGGAAACCTGGCTTTTCAGTTCTGTTTTGGAAAACCCACGGCGGTAATCCAGTTAAACGGCATATGCTGGATGAAAAGAGCCAAGCCTAAACAAGTTGTGTTCTCATCTCTGGGGGTTGATGGGGACCGTGCCCTGCGAGCAGGCTGGCAAAAGGCATGTGAAAAACCTCTTTTAAGGGCTGTGAGTGGGCAGCGTTGGTCGTGGTGCCCCGTTAGAGGTCCATGCGCACCACTCAGGTGTGTGCTGGTGGGTGGCCAGCCCACAGCGGCCTCGATCCGTACAGAAATGAGGTGTGTGTCTGCTCTGAAGCTTTCCCTCTGCCATGGTACTGTAAAAAGTTCTCGATGTAGCAGGGAAGTAGCTTCATAAAAGCACTGCGAAGCAAGACTCTGTCGTTACCGAGGTGCCCGAGTCTCAGCGGCAGCCCTGGCCTCCTCGAACGGTTATCGGAGGTGCACGGGCGTCGGATTTGATTCATTGTCGGACAGACAGTGGGTGGGATGAGGCTTCACAGTCTCCCTGCACCAGTGCTGTGTAAAAGCAGATCTCCTCAGTAGGGAGGCGAGCTTCGCTTCGGGAGCAGAGGCCACGGTAAAGGAAGAAATCCTTTGGCTTGCTGCAGTGTTGTGGAACTGATGGGGAAGCTTCTTTCTCTGCTAAAATAGCTCAGCCTAGCTCGCTGCCTTCACCAGGTGCCAGGGAACCGATGTGATCCAAAGCAAGGCTCTTGTCCGCAGCAAAGAAGGTCCAACTGTAGACTGTCCTCCTCGCACTTGTTCCTGCGTTCCTTCGTGCACGCCCAGCATGTGAGGCACTTGTAGTCCTTCTAACTCCTGATGACCCTGATGCATCTCTGTGTTTTGCACTCTGGCCTTGTGGAAGCGTTGACATGGGGGAAATGGCTGGGGCTTCTGGCTTGTTGGTAACTTGGTCTTCCTCCTCTCCTCCCTGGCTTTTTGCAGGGAAAATCACAGCGAGATTGAACGTAGGCGAAGGAACAAGATGACCGCCTACATCACAGAGCTCTCGGACATGGTGCCCACCTGCAGCGCCCTGGCCCGCAAACCAGACAAGCTCACCATCTTGCGCATGGCTGTCTCTCACATGAAGTCGCTGCGTGGCACAGGCAATACCTCCACTGACGGCACCTACAAACCCTCCTTTCTCACTGACCAGGTCTTAGCTTGACGCTGCCGTGTGGGAAATACTGCAAGCAGAGGAGGAGGGGAGGGATGATTAACCTGTGGGTGGGGGGGGATAGGCACCCAGGGTGGGTTTCGAGGGTGTCAGCTGCTTGGCCCCGGAGTGAAGAGCGTGTCTGTCTGTCTGTGAATGCAGGAGCTCAAACACCTGATCCTAGAGGCGGCCGACGGCTTTCTGTTCATAGTGTCTTGTGAGACCGGGAGGGTGGTCTACGTCTCCGATTCTGTGACTCCTGTCCTGAACCAGCCCCAGTCCGAGTGGTTTGGCAGCACCCTCTACGACCAGGTGCACCCGGATGACGTGGGCAAGCTGAGGGAGCAGCTTTCCACATCGGAGAACGCGCTGACAGGTAAAACAGCCTGGGAAGGGACTGGCGGGGGCGGGCAGCACAAAAGCCTGCAGAGGACTTGGATTAAAACCTTCCCTTTGTAGAAGGAACCAAACCCTGGTGCCTTTCTAACAAGGATCCTGCAGCCCCCCCTGAGAATGCATCTAAAGGTACCATCGGTGACGCTTGTGTCTTGCGAGTTTCCTAATATGTTGCCCGGTGCCTGCGTTGGTAAAAGGACTGACGTTGCAGTGGCATCTTCTTTTTTTTTTCTTCTTTAGGTCGCATCCTCGATTTGAAGACTGGGACTGTCAAGAAGGAAGGCCAGCAGTCCATGAGGATGTGTATGGGTTCACGAAGATCTTTCATCTGCCGAATGAGGTAATAAAAGAAAGTCCCTGGGGAAGTGTGATTTGAGCCTGAAGCTGAACTCTCTCACTGTCCCCTTCATGCTTCTATTTCGGCTTTTTTTTGCTCATTCTGAGGTAGGCATAAGGTGGCTGAGCTTTCCTCACCGTGCTAACAGTCAAGGTCTTGAGCTTTTTCTTTGCCCTGTGCCAAGATAGCTCTCAAGACTGTTGTAGAAGATCCAGTTTCAAGAAACTGTTTGTCACCTTCCTTGAAGTCTGTAGAATCTTCATTCTGTTCACTTGTGTGGTGGAGATTCAAAGGTTCATCCCCATTTATAGATTGCTTCCTCTTACTCAGGATTGTCAGATTGGACTGATGTTGACCCAGAAAGATAAAAGCCTGTCCCTTTGCGTTTCTTGTTCTGGTACAGGTGTGGCAACAGCTCAGTGGATCCAGTCTCTGTAAATCGTCTCAGCTTTATGAGGAATCGCTGCAGGTAAATAACACGAGTTACGGGCGAGCACACTGCGTTGCTAGGAGGAAAAGGAGCTACAGCTCCGTCATCAGAGCGGTGGGGGCACACTGCTGAGTGTGCCTAGCGAGGACTAGTGCGGCTCATTGAGGAGTTCAGATAGATCTGCTGGTAGAGGAACCAAAGTACCGCTGTGTTGAGGAAGATAATCTCGGGAGAAGATTAATCTTCTTTGACTCAGAGATTGGATTTGAAGTCAGCTTAACACCGCATGTTCTTTATGCTGTTGTCGTTGGCTCTGGAGTATGTTGTCCCTTTTTAATTTGAAATTGAGATCGATTCCAACCTCTTCTGTTCTTGAACTTCTTGCGTTTATGTTAAGTCTTTGCTCTTTTTTTTACCCCAAAGGCGTTCCGTGGAAGCTTTTTTGAAGTAAAAGTAGAAACCTTGCCTCGCCTTACCCCGGTTTAATACATAACACAATCAGACTGTTTCTCTCTCCCAAGGAATGGCTTAGGTGCAGCAAAAGATGGTGAACCTCACTACGTTGTGGTGCACTGCACGGGTTACATAAAAGCCTGGCCCCCTGCAGGTAATGGCTTAGCTGAAGTGTTCAGTTGTGGTGGGTTTTTTTAAGAGCATAGGGTCTAAAGTTGTCTATTCTATGAACTGAATGTGCCAGCAAATGCTTTGCAAGTATATTGCTTTTTCTTATTTTAAGATTGAACTCAGTTTTTTGCCCATGCTGGATCAGAGATCTGTGTCTCTGGATAGTAGAGATAATGTAGAGGGCGAAGATAACACTAGACTTGTCTGATGCACTGGCTTGTGCTGGAAGTGGCAGAGTTCTTGAATCCTTCTGATGAAAACAGAGAGCGGGAGGCAACTTAATTTACTGAATTCCTTCACTGGAAATGATGTTGAATTACATCAAAACAGGGCGGGGAGATGTATTGAAGTCAGAAGTGCATGTCTTTTTCCTCTGGGATTAGCAAGTTTTCCTGTATTAACCTTGCTGGAATTTTTTGGCCCTCCCCTCTCAGGTGTTTCGCTGCCTGATGATGACCCAGACGCTGGCCAGGGCAGCAAGTTTTGCCTTGTGGCTATCGGCAGGCTCCAGGTGGGTAGCATGTTTGGATGGTTCAACATTGCCTCGTCCTGAAAGTCCGCAGAGTTAAACTGCTCTGTCTGAAGACGTTCCCCACTTGCCACAAATCCACCTGCAGGGCTGGCTGGTCAGGAGAAAGCAGCTCTCGTACGATTCAGTAACGCTGTTCCTGTCTTACCGTGCAGGTCACCAGCTCACCCAACTGCACAGACATGAACAATGTTTGTCAGCCAACAGAGTTCATCTCCCGACACAACACCGAAGGCATTTTCACTTTCATCGATCACCGGTGTGTGGCTACAGTTGGCTACCAGCCGCAGGTGAGGAAATGGTAGGAGCTTTCTAAGAAAGTCTGAACAGCAGTTCTTACTTTTCCTTCCTCCCTCTCTTGTATATCGCGGCTCTGCTTATCTAGCAGATCTGATAAAACGATGCCCAGGGCCTAAACCAGACATGTTTCTTTTCCACCAATTGCTTTTTCATGTGCTTTGCTAAGTACTTTGATCATCGGAAGGATGGATGGCTCTGGATTATGTCTGAAGTCAATTAAGATAATTTTTGCCTCCATGTGAGTTAGAGATCAAACGTTAGTCAGCCGCTGTTGTGCTTCTCTTTAAAATACAGCATGCCAGTTCCTGTACTTGGTTTGTGTAACAGTGATTTGGTGGGGGTGAGCGGTAATGACCTGTCCAAAGTGGAATTAATGAGGCGTACCCAAAAGAGGGAGTCTGCCTGCCAGACAAATGGACTAGATCTCTTTCCCGATTCCTTTAAAACTAGGAACTTCTGGGGAAAGACATTGTGGATTTCTGCCACCCGGAAGACCAGCAGCTTTTGCGGGACAGCTTTCAGCAGGTAAAACATTTTAGCTGCCACTTTGCATGCAGTGTGGTATTCAGATTGGAATCTGTCTTCGTGCTTGCAAAGCAATGAAATGAATTGGAAAACCAAGAGAAAAATAAACCTTAGATGTTTCTCCTTTGCCCAATGGCAAACAGTTACAGGTACAGTCACAAAACTGTAAATGTGCAAAACAAAACAGAAGCATTTGATGTCTAACTCTTGAATTCATCCTCTGGCTGCTAGTTCAGTCTGCTTTTAGGGCCAGAGACGTGGCTACAGAGTGCCTACTTGAATGCCATGCTTCTGTGGCTGAAACACTGGTTCATCTCTAGGGCCCAGCCCAGTGCTGCAGAACTCGAAATGGATGTGGTTTGCTTGCCCTGTTGTCGTTACTCTTATTTCTGAGGGCGTTGGACTTGTGGCAGGGCAGGTAAGACTGCCCCTGTGCTTTCATGACTCCAAAAAGTAGCTGCTCATATCCATTTGTCCAAATAGTTGGAATCAGAAGCAACAGCATGTGCTTCATTTACCGGAGGCTTTTCCATACATCTCACCAGTGCGAAGAGATAAGAGAAGGGAAAGCCAGAAAGGGGATGTTAGATTCCCCTCCCGTGTCATTCGGGAGTCAAGATAGCGTAAGGGAATAGTGCCAGTACCATTTAGTTGGGGAAGACCAAGATACGGTCTTGTAGGCTTTGAGGCAAAGGGCCATCACGAGATTTTAGTGGGGGGCGGCTTGTGCTCAGAAGCAGGTTGCTCTTCAACACCTTCTTTTATCAGGTACTACTGATGGCATTACGTTTTTTTAGGTGGTGAAGTTAAAAGGCCAGGTTCTGTCAGTCATGTTCCGATTCCGATCCAAAAACCGGGAATGGCTCTGGATGAGAACCAGCTCCTTTACCTTCCAGAACCCCTACTCGGATGAAATTGAGTACATCATCTGTACCAACACCAACGTCAAGTATGTACATGGAAATGACTTGCCAACCACCAGTGATAGCACACGAACCTGATGGGATCTTGTCCCCGAATAACCAGCAACACAGAACTGCAGGAGCTTTGCCCTCTCCCCCTCACCAAGCTCCCCACCAGTTTGCGTAGGCCCTGGAGAAATTACTAAGTCCCGTGAGTGCTCTTTTCCTGGGCTGCAGCAGGCACTAGAGGACTGTAACGTGCAAGAAATGGAATCCCTTTGGCTGTCTCGGTTGTATGGCTTAGCAAGCTGCCAAAGTTCAGCTCCAGCAGTGCCTTTTTTAACTCTGGTTACTGGAGCGAGCCTCCTGGCTGCGTGTTTGCCCCCGGAGCTAATATTAGCGAAGCCTGCCTTTGAATGTAGCTCGAGCTGCCGTGACGGTCCGGGGGGGCGGCCGGCCCTGAGAGTGGCTTTTCATGTGAGCAGGACTGTCTGCAGCTGACGGGAGGAAGCAAACACTTATTTTTCTTCACTGCTGTAGTTTGTCCTTGGACTCAGAAACGAGCTGCAGTGGGGAGGCTGCTGTCTGCTGCGCTCTTCTTTTCCCTCCCTTGACTATTCTAGTGGGTTGGTGCATCATCTCCTTTGGGAGTGATCAGAGCTGCTCTCTCTTCCCGTGGAGTGAGCTCCAGGCCCCTTACAGAAGAGCAGCAACTGAAATAAAAAATAAAAAATGTGCCTGCGCGTGATTCAGAACGGCAGGCTTGGTGGGTGCAGCAAATGGAGTCTCTCCAGCCAGGCAAACAGAAAGCTAGGCTGCTTGTGGGCAAGTGAAAAGCCGGGAAATTATTTTATTTTTTTTTTTTTCCTTTTTGCAGTGAGGCAGGGTCCTAGAGTGCGGGTGGCACTTCTTCCCTTCCTGCAGCTAGTGAGCTGATGCTTTCTGACGAGAAAGTATTAAGGGTTGAGCAGTGACAAATCCCTCTGGCTCTAAAGAGCTGTGGTCTGAGTGCAGGGCTGAAATCTGATACAGGCCTTAATTCCTGTCCCGCCGTTAGAGATATCTCTTTGAACTCATTCATTCCACACGCATCCATTCTCACATCCATGCTATGCCTTCTAAAAGCACTGCATAAATTCAGACCAGAGAAGCAGCAGTCTGGGTCTGATTGTGTTTGAGGTGCATTTTATCTATGTGCATCTTTGCTGGGATATCTGTATTGTTTCATCTTCGAGATCAGGTCCTACTGAAGCAGCAATTTGCAAAAGAATTGTCGGGAAAACGCTGGATTTTAATTCCTTTCCTGTGGGAGTTAAACATTAACTGACTTGTGACAGTTAACAGAAGAGCATAAAGAATTCCACCAACGTCTTGGGCTTAAAACCTAAAGCTGCTGGTGGTCTCTGCAGGCTCCAGCTCTGGAGCGTCTGACAGAGCTGAACGGAAAACCTTGGGGGTTTGTAGGTTCCTGCAACCTTTGCTTGTGCTTTAAGGATGATGCAGATCTGGCCATGCTCCTGGTGTAGGTTATTAATTGCTCCCCTGCTCAGCGACCGAGTGGGATGGGGCAGAGCCCTTTGGCTCACAGCCGTTAGCGTTCTGTTACACGACACACACCCCATTTCAGAGACCATGGGAACGAGTGGAAGGATCCTTCACTCAAACAGCTTTTGCAAAAAGCAAAGCTTCCGATCTTGTCCAAGACAAGTGTGCTTTCCTACACGCAGTAGCCAACTGTTTGCTTTCATTGGGTATTTAAAAAAAAAAAAAATTTTTTTTTTCTTTCTTTCTTTGCTTTAAAGGAACTCGAGCCAGGAGTCTCGACCTGCCCTGTCAAACTCAATGCAGAGGCCCCAGCTGGGGCAGAGTGTCAACCTTCCCCTGGAGATGGGCACGGCACAGCTGCCCTCAAGGTCAGGAGGTGCTCAGCTCCTTTTACCATGCCTCTCTTGCTGGTTCTGCCCTCCTGTCACATAGCCTTCCTAGCCAAACTTTCCTCTCTGCAGCAATGAACTCCTCTGGGCTAATGAATCATTGGTGTAACCACAGAGTATCTGTTTCCTTGGCAATCGCTTTTAGCAGCCGGTGTTCTCCTATTACAGACACTTTCTATTTTAGGCAGCAGCAGCCGCCACAACAGACAGAGCTGGAAGTGGTCCCAGGAAGAGAGAGCCTGTCTGGTTATGACCACTCACAGGTAAATCAACAGGGGGTTTGGTTACTCCTTCCATTTGTTGTCCTGCATTATTTAAATTACCTTTTGCTGGGGCTTTAAAGGTGGCCACCCGAGCCTGACTTGAGGCTGCTGAGAGTTCGGAGAGGAGGCAGTTCTGCCCTGGGTTTTGTTGGATCTGCTTGCTTGATTCTGAGCTGCCCCTGTGGCATCCTCCCCGCCCTGCCCGTGGTGGTGCTGCCAGCCCTAAATGGCCTCACTGTCCCCCTAAAATACACAGGAGCCCGGAGAGCAGCGCGGCCGCTTGCGTGCAAAGTCTTCTCCTGCAAAGCCTTTGGCTGTTCTCCGTGCTGGTGCGAGACTGCTGGCTTCCTTTGTGCTGTGCTAACAGCTGACGTTTGTACCTGCTCCCAGGTTCCCGTTCAGCCGGTGACTGCTGCCGGCCCAGAGCACAGCAAGCCCTTGGAGAAGGCAGAGAGCCTTTTTAATCAGGAGCGGGACCCAAGGTTCAGCGAAATCTACAGCAGTATCAACGCAGGTGGGGAGCGCTGGGCTGTCGGGCACGGCCAGGGGCACGTCGCGTCGCGTCTTCATCCAATTTTGGTTTCGGTCGGGAGTGCACTTTGCTCTTTCTGAAGTCGTTCAGCCCAGTTCTGGGCGCAGAGGCTTGGCGTGACTGTGTCGTGGCAGCCCAGGCCTTGCAGAACAGCCGATTTGGATGCCGGGTGGGTGATTCCTGGCTGCGCTGACGGGCTGTTGTGACAGAGAATTGTCCTGCAGCCGACGTTTTGCTGGAGAGGTGTGGGGAGGGAGCTGGGTGAAAAAGCATCTCTTGCCCTGCTCTTACTGCCTGCCTTAGTCCCATCCTTCCTGCTTGTCCCTAGAGAGCAGTGCTCTGTGCTCCTAGTCTGAGCACTGTAGTGGATGCTCTAACCCCAGAGGACTTTAATGCAAGTTTATTAGAAAATGGAGAGGAAATCAAATTAAACAGGCTTTTACAAAACCATCTGGAGTCCATGGCTGGATAAAGAACAGTCACGTTTACTTTGGCTCAGAACAGCCTTCCTTCATGCGGGCATGTGTCTCGCAACTGGTTCTCTCTCCCCGTTCCTGCTGCCGAGGCTTTCTCAGCCCTGTCGCGAATCGCCCTCTCTCCACAGACCAGAGCAAAGCCCTTCCTGCCAGCACAGTGCCTGCCAACCAGCCCCTCTTCACGCAGGGAAACACCTTCACCCCACCACGACCTGCTGAGAACTTCAGGTGAGGCTTCCCCTGCTCATCTCGGAATGGCCTCACGTTAGTTTTACCTTGTCCGGCGGTCGTTCCTGTTCTGTTTGTGTGTCCTGCAACAGCTGAGTGTTCCCAGCCTCTCCCTGCCTGGCAGCGATTGTCCGTAAACGTGCTGCTACACATTCCGCACAGAAAATATGCGGAGGGGAGCCCATCCAGGCGCTGGTTTCTTTGAGGGATGCGGTTGAGAAGGGCTCCTGCTCTCCTCCCAGTGCCGCTTTGCTCCTGCTCAGAGGTGCAGGAGCTTTGGGGCTGTGTGCAGTCAGCGTGGCCCTTCCTCTGCCGTGCCAGTCCTCACCCTCACAGTCACCGTCTCAGCCACTGCCTCGATTCCCGCGTAGCCGTCTGCGCCATTCCTTGCCACAGCTTGTCTGCGGGATAGCTGTGCCTCTCGGACCGAAGCCCAGCAGCTGAGCTGGGTGAGAACTCCCACCGAGCGCTCCTCGCCTTGCCCAGAAACCCAGCACCTCCTGCCAGTTGTACCCACAGCAGGGCAGCACGATGGGCACTGGCGAAGTTACCCACGTTTCTGCGCTTGCTTCCCCGCACCAGTAACTCACACGGATGGTGTTTGTGGCTCTTTGTCCTGTACGTGATGCCCAGTGTCCTAAGGGCACCTCTCCTGTCTTGCAGGAGCAGCAGCATGGTACCTCCTGTCAACATTATTCAGCAGCAGCCCTCGTCAGCGGGCCGGATCTTAGCACAGATTTCACGCCACTCCAGCCCAGCTCAGGTCAGCGGAACCAACTGGGCTCCAGGGACACGGCCGGTGTTCACGCCCCAGGTAGCAAAGCCTGAACCCTCGGTGCAGGCCCCGAGCCCCCGCTGCGTTGCAGACCCTTCTCGCCGCCACAAATCCACCGGCTCTGACGCTGGGTGACGGAGCAGTGCTGCGCGCCCGCGCGCCTCCTCCTTCAGGGCCAGTCCAGCACCTTCTCACCCTGGCTGACATTCAGAATAAACGCATCTCTCCTCTTCTCCCGTTTTTTGCTCTCTTACAGCAAGTGGGGTCCCAGACTGTGAAGACTCGGCCCCCTTCCTTCAGCATGGGGACTTTCCAAGGCACCCCGTCTTCCTTCAGTCCCATGACAGCACCTGGCTCTACGGCTTCTCCTACCGGCGCTGCTTACCCGAACCTTGCCAGCCGTGGCACCGGCTTCAGTGAGTATGACTTGGGGTGCTGGGACCTGGCGGGGGGGGGGGGGGGGCAACTAAATCCCCTCAGAGGAAATCTGGGAGCTCCAGCCGTGTGTGATGCGCTCCCCGTGTGCTGGGACAATGCCCAAACAGCTCAATCCCTGTTCACGCTGCCTTTATCGCCTTTAACCATCACCCCGGCATGAGGCTCCAGAGCAGGTGAATTTACGGACAGCCCCTCCAAAGCTGTAAGGTGGCTTTTACTGGTTTTTATTTCAATTTAACCATCGCCCCGGCATGAGGCTCCAGAGCAGGTGAATTTTGAACCGTTCTAAGGCTCACTGGGAGGAAACAACCCCCCCTGGGCCTCCCCTGCGTTTTTCTTGTGCCACCCCTGGATGGGTGCCGACGCATGCCTTACTGTGTGTGGTCAGTGACTTTTCCTGGAGGGGAGATCTTACCAGTAGGCACCACAGAACGAGTTGTGTGCTTCCCAGCGCCGTTCAGGGATCACAGAAACTGGAGCCCCACACCAGGAATCGGCTGCTGACTTGTTCTCTGTCCAACAGCCACGGAAGCGGCGCAGACGCCCAGCACATTCGAGCCGCGGGCAGCCGAAGGCGTGGGGATGTGGCCGCAGTGGCAAGGACAGCACCATGGCCCAGCGTCTGGGGAGCAACACGTGCAGCAGCCGCAGCCAAGCCAGCCTGAGGTCTTCTCAGTAAGACGGTGCTTTTGTAACCTCCCGAGCGAGGACTGGTGTGGGCTGATTTGTGGGAACGAACGGGCTTTTGCTGCCTGAGTGTGGGCAGCTGCCTGAAGTGCTGAGGGCTTGTCCCTCTACTTCATGATCTCTGGTGAGGTCTCAGACTTGTGGATAACCTGATGGAGCTGGAACTGGAGAGGGGAGGGCAGGAGGAGGGCGTCAGCGGGATGGGATTTGTGTCTTGGGCCACTGCAGGATCAGTGTGAAACTACCCACTCTGCAGTTGTATTAACCCTTTGGCTCTAATTAATAACAAAAGAAGCCAAACACACGTCCTTACCCTGCCCCCAGTCCAATAAAATGAAGATAAGGGAGTTCAGAACTCCACTTGTGACTTGCTACCCCTGCTTTCAAAGGAGTCGGTGCAGTCACAGGACCGCAGACAGGTCGGGGCTGGAAGGGACCTCTGGAGACCATCAGACCAACCAACCCCCTGCTGGAGCAGGTTCTCCCATGGCAGGTTGCTCAGTTGTGTCCAGGCAGGTTTGGGCTGTTTCCCCGAGAAGGAGACTCCACAACATCTCTGGGCAGCCTCTTCCAGCGCTCTGCCACCCTCAGAGTAGTTTTTCCTCCCATTCAGAAGGAACTTGTGTTGCAGTTTGTGCCCGTGGCTCTGGTCCTCGCGCTGGGCACCGCTGGGAAGAGCCTGGCCCCGTTCTCTCGGTGCTCACCCCTAAGGTGTTTGTAGGCATTGACAGGATCCCTCTCAGCCTTCTCCAGGCTGACCAGCCCCAGCTCCCTCAGCCTTTCCTCCTAAGGGAGATGCTCCAGTCCCCTCATCGTCTTCGTAGCTTCTGCTGGCCCCTCTCCAGTAGCTCCCAGTCTCCCTTGAACTGGGAGCCCAGCACTGGGCACAGCACTGCAGAGGTGGCTTCACCAGGGCAGAGGATCCTCCTCACCAGGAGGATCCCCTCCTAAGTCACCGCTCGTGACTTAAGTTTGCTGCTCTCCTGCAGCCTTGGGTGCAAACCCTGTGCGTCTCGGGGGGGGTGGGGTGGGGTGGGGAAGGGACCGTCCCGGGGGGGGAAAGGGACCGTCCCAGGTCACAGCACCTGCTCTGGCAAACTCCTGCGTGACTAAATCACTGACGTGGTACTCTAGAGCAGGGAGTAACTCTCTCCTTGTATCCTCACAGGACATGCTGACGATGCTGGGAGACCAAGGACCCAACTACAACAACGAAGAGTTCCCAGAGCTGAATATATTCCCTTCTTTTTCAGAATAAAATAAGCCCTAGGGGAAGCAACTTATAACTATATAATAATATCCATGTGTAAAGGAAAACACCTAAGTCTTTTTTTCAAAGACTGCTGAACTTTCTAAACACTTCCTACCTTCTGGAGGCGAAGCTCTGCCCCACAGCCTGGAGGATGGGCGGCCGTGCAGGAGGAAGGGGCGCTGGTTTTGGGCACCTCGGCGCGGCGCTGCCAGCGGGGGACTGTTGGAGGCAGCAGGACTTGAGTGCTGCGAGTGCAGCCGCACGCACTGACCGAAGGCCCCACATGTCCCGAGCGGTTCTCGTTCCGCACGCTGGGTGGGTCGGAGGGATGGACAGCCCCTCCAAAGTTGTAAGGTGGCTTTTACTGTTGGGTTTTTTTATTATTATTTCAATCTTCTTTACCGTGACTTTTTTTTTTTTTCTATAAAACACAAAGTATTGTAACTTTTTAAATATTGGAAGAAACTCTTCCAAGCGTTAACCCTGTATAAGACAATTCGGGAGGATGCTTGCGGAGGAATCCTGGTCACAAGCTTGGAGGGAGCTTGGCCGCCTTTTGGGGGGCTGCTCCTGCGCCTCCAGCCCGGGGTGCTCTAGGGATTCCCACGCTGGTGCGTGTCTGGACGCCGTCTCTTCCGTGAACTGTGCAATGATGGGCCTCGGTTGTCAGTGCGACCTATAAACTCCCGGAGGGGGGGGGGGGGGGCCCAGTCGTTCGTGTGAATGACGGGATTGTTAACGAGCCATAAAAAATATTATCAATGTAGCTTTGTTCTCCACGCATCAGTTTCGCAGCTGATGGTTTCTGTGCTGCCGTGAACCGATGGTTCAGCGGGTTTTGTGTCGGGGCGGGGGGAAGAAAAACCGCTCTGCGCTTTCCGTGCGATTTCCCCACGTCTAGGTTGAGTTCCTCGCCTTCGTCGAGGAGCTGGATGTCGGGTTCTGGACGTGCTGGAGTTGCGTTCTTCACTAGGAGCTGCGAACGGCAGTATTTGCTCTTAGACTCGCCGTCTCCTTAAAGAAAAAACGATGCCATATGATGACCCTGTTGCCAAATCACAAAACTGAGGAGAGCAGGGAAATACCGGGAGCAGAATGGTGTTTGGTGGTTGGGTTTGGGTTTTTGGGGTTTTTTTTTCAATGTGTCATTTTTAAATTTTAAACCTTGACTTTGAATCTTCTGGCTCCTTCAGTGGAAAAAAACCTTCTGGCAAGTCTTACTCTCCTCAGGGGCTGCAGGGGCTGGAAGAACGGTTTGACTCCCCCTGCGACGGCAAGCCTTGCTTCAGTTTCAACAGGAAAATTTGTTCATTGCGGAGTCAGACTTGGAAGGCAACTTGGCACAAGTGCAGCAGGGGAAGAAGATTATGAAGCTTTCCTGGAAGCCTGCTTTTGTTTCGGATGAAATCTGTGCATTTCTCCCTCCTCCCTGTGTGTTGGTGGGGCTGCTCCAGCCCCCCAGGCTGGCCGTGAGTGCCCTCTCCGCTGGCGTGGGGCAGGGAAGGGACGCGGGGTTTGGGCTGATGTGGGAGACCCTCCGAAGAGCACATTTCGGCGACGTCCCCAGCAGAAAGGCTTTGAAACACTTGGGTTCCTGGCAAGCGTCCTACTTGCGGAGACCCGGAGAGGTTCCCCTGGGTAGCTGAGCAGAAAGCTTTTCATTTATTTTTTTTCCTCTCCTGCTTGTGTTGGAAAATCAAGATTTGAAGGAGTTTGTTGGGTGTTTTTGTGGGGTTTTTTGTGGGGGTTTTTTTTTTTTTTTTTCCTCGCTCCAAACACCACTTCCACCTTTATCTGCGGAAAGGTGGGAACCTCCTGGTAGGGAGTCTGGAAACGTCCCGTGATCCAGCCCCGTCCTTTCACCCAGGGAAACCGCGACCAGCAATAACCGCGGTGGGCACCTCGCGCTGCCCTGTCCCGCGCCGTCCCCGTCCTGTGAAGGTTTCTCTGGTTCAGAGGAGATCTGGACCCCCCCTGGGCAGAGGGGGCACGGGAAGGCCCAGCACCCCGCCGGTGTTGGAGCCCTGCCGGGATGAAGGATGGAGCAGCGCTCTGCCGGAGGAGGAGGAGGAAAATACCCATTTCTACAGAAATGGAGCCCAGGGGAGCCCGACCTTCGTGGAGCTGCAGCTCTGACGCTTTCTGGAGCCCCGTCCGCCAGCAGCGGGAGCCGGACTTGCCCGTGGTGCTTTGACACCCCCCCCCCCTTGCGCCGCAGTGGGACCTGGGGGCCACACGGATGGAACAGCTGCCAGGTCTGTGTCGTGTCCCATCCCCCCCCCCCCGGCTGAGAGCCCGTCTCTCCCTGAGCCCTCGCGGGTGGCACTGCTGCAGCCCCCCAACTCGTGGGCTCTGCTGGGGGGAAAAACCAGCTGGAGCAGCCGACAGAGGACAAGGACTGGTGAGGGGCTGGCGGGGTCCCCAGGCCCCTCCCGGGGGCTGTTGGAGGGGCCGGTGTGTGGTGCCAGCGGTGGGGGCACCCATCGTTATCCCTTTTTTTGATAATTGTACTATTTTTCAATGTGGGGGGGGGGGGTGTATTTCATTGTACAATTGCTTGGGGCGAGCAGGAGCCCAACCTCCTCCTCGGGGGGCTTGGGGGGGGTGTTGGGGGGGCCTGGGCTCCCTCTTGTCACAGGAGTTGCAGATGATTATATGTAGCAGAGATTTTACAACAAGATATTTTCCCTTTTTCAGAGCTCTGTCTCATTTCTGCCTCTCCCCGTGCTGTTGCCCCGAGTCCTCAGCCTCACGGCATTGCTGGGGCCGCAGAGACGGGACCCTTGCGCGTCCTGCCCTTATCCCAAGCTCGCTCCCTTGCTCCTCTTCCTCATCATCATCATCATCATCACTTGCAGCTTGGGCTGGTGCTTGTTAGCAGGCCCTGGTGATCTCTGGCTTTGTGGGTCGTGTTCTCCCGGAGAGGGGATACAGCCGAGCATCCCTCATGGAGCCTTGCGTCCCCCCCTGCCCCCGATCTCTCTCTGGCCCTGTCCCCAAGGAGCGTGGCCCCCTCAAACCCCCTGCTCCCCACGGTTCGGTCCCTGGGTGGGTGGCCTCGCCGCCTGGTCATGCGCGGCCAAGTCAGGGCCCCGTGCTCGGGCGATGAGTCCGCGGCGGAGCCCTGGGGTGACTCAGCCCCCCCTTGCTGGGTGGCCGGGGTGGGGGCGCGGGGGCCGTGGGGTGACGTGGGTGCACTGCCAGCCTGTGGCTGTGCCTCGGTGCTTCTCCCGTCCCCTGAACTCTGCCCCCTGCTCCCTCCCAGCCCGGCTCCCTGGGACAGCCCCTCCTTGGGTGATGGTGATGGTGGCGGTGTCCCCAGCGTGGCCACCGGGACCTTCCCGGCAGTGAACAAGGTTTTCTGACTTGTGATGCGGTGACGAGGTGCCAGTCACGGCAGAAAGCACCGTCTGGCCCCGCTTCCCCTGGTGGTGCTGCCCGGGCTCAGGGACAAGCCTGTGCCCCCACCCTGAGCTGGGCATGGGGTGGCCAAATCCTGTGGTGGAAGGGGAAGCACTGCTGGGCTGGGGACACTGGGGACACTGGGGACAGAGGTGAGGTCCTGTCCTCTGCTCCACGTGGAATGGAAGCAGCCCCGTCCGGCCTCTACCCTGGGGCAGGACTTGGGGACAAGGAGGGTGTCCCCAGGGTAGGATACCCAGGCAGGAGGACATCCCCAGCGTGGGATGCTGGGGCAGGAGGGTGTCCCCGGGGTGGGATGCTGGGGCAGGAGGACATCCCCGGGGCAGGAAGGTGTCCCCAGGGTGGGATGCCGGGGCAGGAGGCTGTCCCCGGGGCAGGAGGCTGTCCCCGGGGCAGGAGGGTGTCCCAGGGGCGGGATGCCGGGGCAGGAGGGTGTCCCCGGGGCGGGATGCCGGGGCAGGAGGGTGTCCCCAGGGTGGGATGCCGGGGCAGGAGGACATCCCCGGGGCAGGATCCAGAGCCACCAGCCCCTGAGCCGGGGCTGACTCAGCTCTGCCCCGCAGCATCACGTGAAGCCGGGAGGGAGCCACTGCTGCATCCCCCCACCCCGTCTCCTCCCCCTCTCCAACCCTCTGCAAATCCGGGCGAGGGCCAAAATTTTCCAGCTGCCTCTGAACTTCCTCAATCCAGCGGCATAAAAGAGCCGGGGCCGCGGCACCCGCATCCCCCGGTCCCGCGCTGCGCGTTCTCCCACCAGCGGCACGATGCTGGGGTAAGTGGCGTGGGGAGGGGTCCCGTGGACCCAGCGGGGTGTTGCTGGGGTGGTCGCGTGGCTTTTCCCCAGGGAAATGGACCCCAGTGGGAGGGGGGGCTGGAAGAGGGTCCCG
The DNA here is from genome assembly GCF_023634155.1 of Falco peregrinus. Classification (NCBI taxonomy): domain Eukaryota; kingdom Metazoa; phylum Chordata; class Aves; order Falconiformes; family Falconidae; genus Falco; species Falco peregrinus. The sequence goes on along the minus strand of NC_073740.1, from coordinate 5,454,683 downwards.
TGTGGCAGTGGCGGGACCCTTAGAGGTGCAAAAGGGGAAACTGAGGCACGGAGCGTCGAGCGGGGCCGTGGGCTGCAGGCTGAGGCTGGTGTCCCCATCCCTGCTCTGCCTCGGGGAGCTGGTGAGAAAGTGGGTGCTGGGGGCGAGTGGGTAAAGTGAGGTGGGGGGGGATGCCTGGGTGCCCCCCCCGCCCACACCCCCTACTCCATGCGCCCCCAAAATTTGTTTTCCCGGTGGCCGGGGGCTGCCGGAGAGGCGCCAGGGCGCGGTAATGGGAACCAGCTGTCCCAGCTCATGTGATGCCTGCGCCTGGCCAGCGCTGCCGCAGCAGGGTCCCAGCCCCACGGGGGGGCAGGGGGTCCAAGGCCCAAGGTAGGGTGGGCAGGGGGTGCTGGTGCTCCTGACCTGAAAACAGAGGGGTTACGGGGTTCTGATCTCCCCCAGCCCCATTAATGGGGGGGGGGGGGGGGGGGCGGGCAGACCCTCATGGCTCGGTAGCGGGGTGCATGGGGTCCCCCGTGGCCTGGAAGTGGGGTGGACATGGGGTCCCAGCCCCAGTACCCAACACGTGGGTGGGCGTGGGGTCCCAGTCCCCTGTAGCTTGATGTGGCCATGGGCACAGTTCCCCATCCACACACACACGCCCCCAGCTCAGTCCCTGTCCCTGTCTCTGTCCCCAGTGTTCGGCTCCTCCCTGGGATGTGGTGGCCCACGCTGGTGGCCCTGCTGGTCCCCGCGGCGGTGGCCCAGCTGCACCCCCAGCAGGAACTGGACGCCCAGTGGGACCTGTGGAAGAAAACCCACCGCAAGCAGTACAACGGCGAGGTAGGACAGAGCCCCGCGGGGGGTCCCGGCCCCGGGGGGAGCCGAGGGCCACGCTGTGATGTCCCTTGGCACTGGTGTCCCCATGGTGGTGCTGGGGGACATGGGCAGGACCCCAGCGCCGTCTCACCCTGCGGTGCAGGCAGATGAGGTGACGCGGAGGCTGATCTGGGAGAAGAACCTCAAGTACATCAACACCCACAACCTGGAGCACGCGCTGGGTGTCCACACCTTCGAGCTGGCCATGAACCACCTGGGTGACATGGTGAGCATCACCGCGGTGGGGGGGCGACAGTAACAGGGTGGGAGAGAGGGGGCTGAGCACCCACAGGTGCTGCTCTGCCCGGAGCTGCGCTCATCCATCCTGGGCTCCTTCCCCAGACCAGCGAGGAGGTGGTGAGGACAATGACGGGCTTGAAGGTGCCCCACGACCGCCCACGTCGCAATGAGACGCTCTACGTCCCCGATTGGACCGAGAGAGCCCCGGCTACCGTGGACTGGAGGAGGAAAGGCTACGTGACACCCGTCAAGAACCAGGTGAGCAGGGTGCTCCCAGGGGTGCCCAGAGTGGGGTGACCACCTCGGTGTCACCCATCGTGTCCCCACAGGGCCAGTGCGGCTCGTGCTGGGCGTTCAGCTCGGTGGGCGCGCTGGAGGGGCAGCTGAAGCGGAAGACGGGGAAGCTGCTCTCCCTCAGCCCCCAAAACCTGGTGGATTGTGTGGCCAACAACGACGGCTGCGGCGGCGGCTACATGACCAACGCCTTCGACTACGTCCGGCAGAACCGCGGCATCGACTCGGAGGACGCCTACCCTTACATCGGCCAGGTCTGGGGCTGGAGGGGGGGACAGTGGCTATCTGCTCCTCCCCGGCTGCCCCCCCATCCCCGTCTCACCTTGACCTTGCTGGTCCCACGCAGGACGAAAGCTGCATGTACAGCCCCACCGGGAAGGCAGCCAAGTGCCGCGGCTACCGGGAAATCCCCGAAGGGAACGAGAAAGCTTTGAAAAGGGCCGTGGCCAGGATCGGACCCGTCTCCGTAGGCATTGATGCCAGCCTGCCCTCCTTCCAGTTCTACAGCCGGGGTGAGGGGCTGGGGGGAGCCCCGTTCAGTGCCCACGGGGCAGCTCAGGGAAACTGAGACACGGCCACGTGGTTTATCCAGAGCGTAACCCTCCGTTCCGCTCCCCAGGTGTGTACTATGACGAGAGCTGCAACGCCGAAAACATCAACCATGCGGTGCTGGCGGTGGGCTACGGCACGCAGAAGGGCACCAAGCACTGGATCATCAAGAACAGGTACAGCAGGGCCTTTTCCCCGGGAAGGGGGGGGTTGCCGGCAGCTCTGGCAGCAGCTCAGGCTCTGCCTTTTCCCCCCACAGCTGGGGTGAGGAGTGGGGCAACAAGGGCTACGTCCTCCTGGCGCGCAACATGAACAACGCCTGCGGCATCGCCAACCTCGCCAGCTTCCCCAAGATGTGAGCGCTCCCGGCGCACTCCCTTCCCGCGCTGTGCCCGGCCGCCCCCGCTTCCCTGCCTTCAGACTCTGCCTTTTCGCTCCCAATATCCAAAGCTGACATTGCTCCGGGGGGGCATCTCTGCCTCTCCATGAGAAATGCCCCTGGGGAAGGGGACAGGCCCCCCAGCTGCAGATGAACGGTGCCATAAGTTGCCCCCAACTCCGTTTTCCCGGGACTCTGGTGCTGTGCGTGCCGGCTTTCGCCTTCCCACGGCCGCAGACGATCCGGAGTCTGATCCATGTGGAGACGCTTGTGCAAATAGATCCCGCGCTGGCCTCTGCCTCCGAGAACGTGCGGGGAGCGCCACGGGTGGAACATCCCCTACGGTGAGCACGGATCTGTGTCCCCCGGCTCTGCATCCCAGTGGGGGCTGCGGAGAACGATACGACTTTATTTTTAAAATAAACACTGTTGGGAATAAAGGCTGGGGCTGGTTTGCTGGCCTGTGGTGGGAAGGGGCTGAGGAAAAGCCCTTCCCCTTTGGAGAGGGGCTGGCTCTGGGGTAGAGCGGGGGGAGATGCGGCTGCGCCAGGGGCTTTTTGCAAAATCCCAGCTGGTTTTGCAGGACGCCTGGAACAGGTTGGAGACATAGGTGGCGGAATTAAGGAGGAAGAAAGCAGGGCAAGAACCAAACAGCTGGTGCAGGCACTGGCGCTGTGGCTTCAGGGCAAACATTTGTGTCAGGGCTGAGTGGCATTTTGCACCCCAAAACCCCAGATCCAAGCCCTTCTGTTAACGCGGCGCATTGAGAAACGACCGCAGTGATGCAGCAAGGCAGAACCCAAACAGTCAAAACCCAAAGAGAAAGGGAAGGTGACATTTGCTTTAAAAAATCAGGCAAACACCCCCCCCCCCCCCCCAGTTTAGATACTTTAAGCTTATTTTTCCCACTGACACCCCCGCACAGTGGGTGGTGAAGGGCCTGGGGGGTGATGGAGAGGGGCCGGGATGCTGGTTGACTCCCTGGGCTGCCAGGATGAGCCCTCAGGGTGGTTCAGGACCAGAACGCTGCCAAAAGGAAGAGCGGTGGGAGCATTTCCACGAGCGGAGGGACCCCCTGGCGCCGGAGCTGGGCTCCCTGGGCGCTGCCCCGCAGCCGGCAGGCAGGTGCCATCTCCCTGGCATCGTTTTTGGCTGGAGAACATGGAAAACCGGTCCTTTTCGCACTCACCTGGGGGACAGAGCGCATCTCCACCTCCTTGGTGCATCCCCCTCGCTGCTCCTTTTCCTCAAGAGCTGCCACAGCGATGGAAACAGAAAGCTCCAGAGGGAATATTTGGGGATGCGTAAAGTTTTCTTAGAAAAGACTTTCTTTGGGGGTGTGGATGTGAGTGTTGGAAGGGTCTGACCCGGTGTCAGGGTTACCCTGGTGCGACCGGAGCGAGCCCCCCGTCTGGGAAAAAGGCACCAAGGGGCTGGTGGTGGCTTGGAGAGTCGGTGGGGGTGTAAGACCCCCCAGCCGGGACCTGGCGCTGCCTCCCCAGTCCCGGCTGAGCGGGACGAAGCTGCTCCATGGAGCCCTGCAAACCCCAGTGGGCATCGGTCACCCAAACTGCTCCCGCCTGACTCGTTACACGGGATTTCTGCTGGGGGGGACTCCAGGGTTCCCAGCGGTCCTGGGTGCTGAGTCAGCACAAAGGGCTGGTGCTTCTCGGAGGCAGAAACCGAGTGGGTTTGGTGGGGCACAGCGGTGGCGAACCCCCTCCCGTGTCCCATCCCTCAAGGCTCGTTGCAACCCGGCTGCCCCAGCGTTAAAATTTATTTGTGAACATGTTTTTCACCATTGAAAATGCAGAACAAGAAGTAACAAAGTGTTGAAATGAGTCCTGCTCGGTCAGAGACATCTTTGGAAAATAAAAACCCCTGCCACGTCAGCAAAGCTACGTTCAGCAACGGCAAACTTTATCTTTTTTAAAACCAACAACAACAAAACCCAACTGTGGGCAGTTCTGTCAACGAAGCTGCTTTATCCTCACGTCGGAGCTGGGCTAAACCCCCCTGGTTTCCTTGTCTGTCTCTCATCTCTGGCCTTGGTAGGACTGAACAAACAATAAATGTATTTTTAATAGATAAAACTAATTCATTCACCTTTATCTGGTATTTTCCCGGTGGCTTTTACTCGCTCCAGCACATAAAAAACCAGCTTTTTTCCTCTGCCCCCGCCTTTGGAGTGTTAGCAGCACGGAATCCGGCAGGGAAGGGGTCAGGAGGGTCAGTCTTTTTGGCCAAAAGATGCAAATTTGGTTATTCCCGTGGCTGCTGGGGAAAGAAAAAATTAAGGGAGAGGGGTGGTATGGAAGGAGACTATCACCTCCTGTTGTCTAATTATTGCTGCTTTCTTCTTCCAGAAGTGGGGGTGGGTGTTATGGTGACCGGGGCTGTACCAGGATGGCCAGGAACCGTGGGAACTATGGTGCTTCCCCCCCGCCCCCGATCCAGAGGGGTTCCATGCTTTTAGGACAAGCTCTTGAGATGCCACCAGTCCCCCCGTTGGGCTGGAGTGTGCTGGCTCAGTGCCAGCCTTCCCTCCCTCGGGAACGCCGTCCCCTTTCTGCAGGTCTGCAGCAGAAATGACGGAGCGACCGCAGTTGGCTTGTTCAAGCATCTCGTCAAGGATGACCGTCTCCTTCACCCTCTCCAGGAACTTACCCACTAATAAGGAATAATCTGTTGGGAATTATTTCAGAAATATTCAGAACTTCTGCAATCTCTGGCAGCTATTTAGAAATTGACTCAACTGCATCTTCAAAGCCCTTGAGATGCTGTTTTGCTTCCTCCTCTTCTCTTCGAAGATGGTTTCTTGCAGCCTTTTTATATCCCGTGGTGTTCCGTGGTGGTACCAAACGCACCCTCCCGCCTGCCTGTCCTTCGTGGGATCCCAGGGGATGCCCTGACCTGAGGCTGGAGCCCGATTTCCAGGCAGCTGAAGACATCGCCGACCCTGTTTTCAGCCTGACCGCAACGTAACGGTGGACTGGAGGGAGAAGGGATGCGTCACGGATGCATGAAACGAGTCTCCTGCTGCCCATGCAATGCCGAGGCCGGCCAGCTCAGCTCCAGCCCCGACTATATTTAAACCATGCCTCCCTGCCCACGCTGCCTCACCAAAAAGTAAATAAATGTGATATTTCTTTTTTTTCTTATGCTAACCGTTGGCTTTGGTTTGGTGGGTGCTGCGGTGAGATGGGAGCTCAGGTAAAACCAGCAGCAAGGCTCCGTGCTTGACCTCATCCTGTCTCTCAGCTCAGCACCAAGCGAAAAAAATGCAAAAATCGTTATCGGAGGAGCGTTACCCCTGCTCCTGCCCCCCAGCCCCATAAACCACCACAAGAGCCTCACCACTCATTTGTGGGGTGCTGGAAATAAGAAACTCTCATCTGCAATTATTTTCTGTTGGCGTCGATGGTTCTGCTTCAAATAACCCCACGACCAGCCCAGTAAGCCCAGTTCCCGGCTAAGTGAAAATGAAATCAGAGCATTTCCTCATTTCCTGACTCGTGATTTGTGCGACGAGTTGCAGTTGCCTTGTGCAGGAGGTCCTGGGGGTCCTGGTGCTGAGGGGGTGCTGGGTTTGTCCCCAGCATCCCCCCTACCCCATCCAGGCAGGCTGCCGTGGAGCTGGAGGTCAGAAGACGTCTTCTCAGGTACGTTGGGTGCTTTGGGATTTTGACAGCCCTCTGGGAGGGCTGAGCTTTGAGGAAGTAAAACTGAAGGAGCAATATTTCTTGTTGACTCTGACTCCATCTTACCTTTAATCTCCTCCAAGTCCTCTCTGGGTAGTTGCACCATGTGTAGTAGCCCGTCCTCAGGAGCTGCTGGGAGCTGCTTAGATCAAAATAGGATTTTTTTTAAATTTTTTTATTATTATTATTATTTTTAGGGTGCTGGAAAACACAGATTTCTCCAAACAGCCGCTTGACCAGGTGATGTGTAAACCTCCTTCAGGGAGAGTTTCTCGGGCAGGGTGGCACCGTCAGACGAGGCGTGTGTCCGGATGCGTCCCTGCGTGTCCGTGTCCGCGAGGGCAGGAGTTGGGTCCTGCAGGCTTCTCCCTCCCGGGGAAGTTCCCCAGTCCTGGCTGGGATTTATTTCTCTCCCCGTCTCGCAGGGGCTGGGGGTACGAGGCCAGAGTGTGGGGCGGGCGGCGCTGGTGCTGGTCTGGGCAGGCAGGACAGGAGCTGGTGGCAGCACCAGTGTAGAAACCCCACCAAGGGCATGCCAGGCAGGCCAGGTCAAGGATGTCATCACCGTCCTGCCTCCCTGACCAAACCGGCTTTGTCACTAAGGGGTCAAGCACGGCTCCAGCGCTGAGCCTTCGGCTCCCCAGTCCCAGCTAAGCAGGATGAAGCTCCTGGCTTCCATCGCCTTCCTGGCCACGCTCGCAGTGGCACTGGGACTCCCTGACCCCACGCTGGAGTGGCACTGGCAGCTCTGGAAGAAAACCTACGGCAAGGAGTACCACCACAAGGTAGGGGCATCCTGGGGGGGTGGAGGCAGCTCGGGGTGCTGAGCTGCTGGGTGCTGCTCTGGCGTGAGCATCGCGCAGCGGGGAGAAGAGCTGACAGCTCCCAGGGGTGGTTTGGCAGGGGCTCCCGACAGCTTTTGGTGGGATAAAACGGGATGAAATGGCTGTGGGGGGCGTTGGTGCACGTCACGGGGCTGCTTTTCATGGCAGAGAGAGGAAGAGGAGCGGCGGGCGACATGGGAGAGGAACTTGCGACTGGTGACGCTGCATAATCTGGAGCACTCCCTGGGGCTGCACTCCTACGAGCTGGGCATGAACCACCTGGGGGACATGGTAGGTGCTAGTTGTGCTGCTGAGAAGGGGCTTCTCTTTGTCTCTAATTACCCACGAGGTTGATTTAAGGAATAGACGTGGGTCAGGGGTGGAAAAAACTCCCAGACACCCTCCTGGACCCATCCTCTTGTGGACTCCCGCAGCTGTGGACAAACTGCTCTGACGTTCCTGTGCTCGACCTGCCAGCGTGAGGCAATCTGGTGTGAGGAAACATCTCCTTAACGCAGCATACGGGGCACGCAGACCTGATCCTGGTCATTATATATGTTTGCAAATCATCCCTCTTCAATGTCCCAAGGTTGTAGCGTTGGTTAATGAAACACCAGCTTCCAGGGATTTCTGGTCCTTGCCGAGAAATCTTGCCCTTCCCAACGAACGGCTGGAAATTAGATGTGAAAAATAAAAAGCCCAGGACGCTGCAAACCTGCCAACTCCTGTAGCTCAGGGAAATCCACCTCCGACACCCCCCGTGCAGGACTTAAGAGACCAGGAGATCATGAGCGGGTGTTTCCTTTTCCCACCAGACCAGCAAGGAAGTGGCGGCTCTGTTAACCGGGCTGAACGTTGCTTCCCGGCCGAAGCCGAGCTCCACGTACCGGCCGCGTCCTGGCAGCGAAGTCCCGGACACGGTGGACTGGAGGGAGAAGGGATGCGTCACGGATGTGAAGAACCAGGTGCGGAGCTCTCTCCCCGTGGCTCTTCGTGGCTGGGTGCCGTGCTCACTCTGAATGTCTCCGGGGCTTTTGCAGGGTGCGTGTGGGTCGTGCTGGGCGTTCAGTGCCGTGGGAGCCCTCGAAGGCCAGGTGAAGCTGAAGACAGGGAAGCTGGTGTCCCTGAGCGCCCAGAACCTCGTCGACTGCTCCATGATGTACGGGAACAAAGGTTGCAGCGGAGGTTTCATGACCAGAGCTTTCCAGTACATCATCGACAACCAAGGGATTGACTCGGACGACTCCTACCCCTACACAGCTCAGGTAGGCGTCAGACCGTGGCAGCACGTGAGAAGCACTTGGGGATAGAAGCAACGCGGCCGGTCGCTCTGCTCTGCGGCGTAGGCACCGTTCTCCTCCTCTCCCACTGATTTCCCTCTGCCTTGGTTTCCACCAGGGCTCGTGTCACCTCCTCAGCCTTTGCCCTTGATTCTTTCAAACCCAGGGAAGGGACTTTTAGATGTTTTTTACTCATAGGTGAATGACTGGACTGGCAGCCAGAATTCCTACGTGGTTATTTCAGTCCTACATAAATGATTAGGCAACGTACTATACGGAAGGGAAAAATGGGACAGGAGTCCTGGCTCCTCGCCTCAGCTCTCTGTATTATTTAATCTCCTACACTTTCCAAACGGGATATCGATATTTCTACCATGTCAGTGGGCTGAGGTTTCCAGGGAACGATGTGCAAACCATTGTTTTTAAGCATTACCTGTAACAGATGCTGTGTGACAGCTGCGAGGTCGTAAGGAAAGAGCCATGAGAAAAGAAAGATCCTAAAGTCTTGATGGCCAGAGTCAAGAGATGCCCTGAAATTACCTGGTGTCTTGAAAAGATGGCTTGTGGAGAGAGGTCAGAGGACCAGCAGCTCAGCCCAAGGAAGGACGGTGGAATAGGAGCCCTCAGACCTGCCTAAAGCAGCTACAGGGACACGAGATGCTGTTCTCTGTGTCTGCAGGGAGAGTGAGAAGCCCTGGGCTGAAATAAATTCAGGTTAAACCTGAGACTTCAGGTGGGAAGGCTGAGGAAGTTTCTCTAGGGAAGTGGTAGAAGTGATGTCACCAGAGGTTTCTAGAAAAAAGGCTGAGGGTTCCATTGTGATGGTTTGGCTGCTCTTGGCGTGGGGAAGTGAGATGGGTAGGATGGTCCCTTCGGGTCCTTCCAGGTGTCTTTTCCAAGAGACGGTGCTCAGGGAGAAGAACGGGGTAGCACAGAGTAACAGAGAGCTGTAGAAAACCAATACCCAAAGGTCTTGAGCTGTTCCTGGTGGATCCCTCATGCTCCTCTTCTCCCCTCCCCGTCGCTCCCCCCAGAACGGGACGTGTCAGTACAACGCGTCCGCACGCGCCGCCACCTGCTCCAAGTACGTCGAGCTCCCATACGCTGACGAAGCCGCCCTGAAAGATGCTGTCGCCAACATCGGACCCGTCTCCGTCGCCATTGACGCCACCCAGCCCACCTTCTTCTTGTACAAGTCAGGTACGTCCTCGTACCCCAGAGATCCTCTCCACAGCCCCCCGTGTCCTTCTGCACGTAAAGCCGGTGACAAGTGGCGGGTTGGGGCTTAACCCCTGGGTGAAGGCATTGATATGACCCAACCACACCGAGACAGCAGCGTTGCTGACGGTGCTGACGGTCGGCTTCGGCTCACGGGCGAGGTCTGCTGCCGTGCTTCCCAACTCCTTGGTTTTTTCCAGGTGTGTACGATGACCCCCAGTGCACGCAGGAGGTGAATCACGCCGTCGTGGTAATCGGCTACGGCACCCTGAACGAGAAGGATTACTGGCTGGTGAAAAACAGGTAAAGGCACAACCATGCATCACGGAACCCTCGGGATCTATAGGCTCGGGATCTATAGGGCACCCCCCCTGCTGCCCACCCTCACGGTTCCTTAAGGGTGTTGATAGAGCTGGGTGATGGTATCAGTCCTTCCACCCAGGGATTCGTGCTTCATCGTGTCAAAGCACCTTGACGTCACCCCAGCAGCACCACAGAACTTTAAACACAACTAAAATACACTTACACCCCCCCTCAAGTTCCCCTTACGTCAATTGCCATAACCTAAGACGGGATTAGAAGCATTTAACGCCAACGCTTCGATGCTGTGATGTTGCTAAAGCTGCTGCTTCGCTTGCAGAAAAAGGAATTTAATTTTTCTCCTGTCTGTCTGTCTCCTGTCCCAAAAGCTGGGGTGTGCATTTTGGTGACCAGGGCTATATCCGCATGTCGAGAAACCACGCGAACCATTGCGGTATCGCCAGTTACGCCTCTTACCCGCTCATCTAGACGGAGCCCGCGCCGCAGCGAGGACTGGTGAGCCCTCAGTTACACCACTGATGCTACGCTTGCACAGATCTACTGACTTCAAGAATCATTTTTTGGCTCTGTGGGCAACGTCCTCCTGTTAGATCAGGCTGGGAGGGAGACCTGTGCGTAGGAGGAATTCTGAGGGTGATTTACAGGCACCTCATGACTTCTTTGGGGGGAAAAAAGTGTTTTTGTTGGGTTTTTTTTTTTTTAAGAGTGAGATTGCGATACATACATTTGTAATGGAGATCACCTACCGTTACAACAGGGATAGTGTTTTCCTCTCTCCAGTTGAGCACCGAGTACTGCCACGATGACACAGCTCTCACGTTAGCTCTGTGCCATGTTGATGAAGTTGCAGACTTTCTTTGAAAAATAAATCGGTTTCACTGCCCAAAAGTCCGCTCTTTGGTCTCTGGAGGCAGGAATGGGTGGCAGAGGGAATTCCAGCCAATGCGTGAGGAGTCTCACAAAACCTCCCCACAGATGACCGTGTCTCTCCAAGCGGTGCTGAGGAGTTGGGAACGGAGGATACGGATCACCGCACCCGTACCCGGCCCCAGGCTGGGGCAGGTTCCCGTGATGATGATATTGAAACACTGATGCTGCCACCGCGCCCGTACAACACAACCCGCCACCGCACGCAACGCTTTTTCCTGACAGGGATGCCAGAACGCGTCCCAAAGGTTTCCGTGTCAAACCTTTTGGCTGATGCTGCAAAGTCACCTAACTTTTTTCTTTACATGTTTGTATTGACCGTAGGCTTTAAAAAAAACCACCTTCTCGTTTGTTTCAGCGGGGAAACTCACCTTGAGAATCACTTTCCTGTTTCCTTGCATTGCGATGCCATGGCCACCTTGGGGGAGGTGGGGGAACCGAACAAGTCTCCAGCGCTCACACATTGGAGGGTCCCGGGTGGCTCTGTGATGTACTAGGGGCTCTGGGAGGGTCTTGGGGGGATGCTGAGGGGCTCTGGGAGGGTCCAGGAGGATGTTGGAGGGTCCCAGGTGGCTCTGTGATGTACTAGGGGCTCTGGAGGGTAATGGGGGGATACTGAGGGGCTCTGGGTGGGTACAGGGGGACTTCTGAGGGTGGTGAGGATCTGGGAAGGAACTGGGGCTACTAGAAGGGTCCTGGGGGTTTGGGTGGGTCATGGATGGTGCTGGGTGGGTCCCTCCTCAGGTGTTTTTCTCCCTCAGAGCACTCTTTTTGTCCTCCCTGCTAATTAGGGTGCCTCTATTCAGCCCCTTGCCCCATGAGAGCTGAGGTTCTCTGCTTAGATCCCGTCTCACGCTCCTGGCTTCCTCCCCAAGCTTTCCTTTGTCTCTGGAACGGCTTTAGGAGCCTTTGGGTTCCCCCACAACTCATCTGCTGGCTTTTCTTGTGCCCCCAAGGACTCTGTATGCCTTTTGCTCCATCTGGGACCCCTCTTTTGGTCTTTCAGCCCCCCTAGAACTTTTAACGCAAGTACAAAACAGAGCCCAGGCCCAACACAGATCCCCCAGCTGTGGCTCCAGCGGTGGCCAGGACTGAAAGCATTGGCAGCAGCCCCCTTCCCTCGGCAGCCCCCAAAGAGCGGGGCACTTCACTTTCTCTCCCCAAAACTCCACACTCTCATCCCAAACATAAACCCAACGGCAAAGCCCAGCGAAGTTCCCGGGGCTCTCTGGGGGCAGCTGGACCCCTGCCAGCCATGGCAGGGCCAAGTGAAGGCCTCAGGGCTCTCCGGGGACAGCAGGGCTCCAGCGAGGCCGGGTGAAGGCCCCGGGCCCCCTACAGGCCGCACGCCCCCGGCCACGGCGGGGCGCTGTTTGAACGCCAGGCGCTGGCTGCGCGCGCCCCTGCAGGCCGCGGCGGGCGGGGCCGCCCTGCGCATGCGCGGAAGGGGGGGGCAAACTGCAGCTCCCGGCATGCCTCGGGGCCGCCGCCGCCATCGCTTCCGGTCAGCGGGCGCTTCCGGTCAGGGGGCACTTCCGGTGGCTCCGCGCTCCGCCGGGGGTCGCAATGGGGCAGGGGGGCCCGTGGGGTAGGGGAGGGCCCATGAAGGGGGAGAACTGGGGTCTGTGGGGCAGGGAGAGCCCATGGAGGGCTGGGGGAGGGAGGGGGTCTGTGGGGCGGGGGTGGGCTTGTGGAGGGGGGGGGAACTGGGGGGTCTGTGGGACAGGGGAGGGCTTGTGGAGGGGGGGGAGCTGGGGGGCCTGTGGGACGGGGTAGGGCTTATGGAGGGGGGGAGCTTGAGGGGGGGCTGTGGGACAGGGAAGGGCCCATGCGGGGGGGGGCTGGGGGAGGTCTGTGGGGCATCTGTGGGGCAATGGAGGGCCTGTGGAGGGGAGGAGCTGTGGAGGATCTCTGGAGAGGGGGAACTGCGGGGCCTGTGGGGCAGGGGAGGGCCCATGGAGCGGGGGAACTGGGGGGCCTGTGGGGCAGGAGAGGGCCCGTGGAGGGGGAGAACTGGGGGGTCTGTGGGGCAGAGAAGGGCCTGTGGAGGGGGAGAGCTGGTGGTGGGGGTGTCTGTGGGGTAGGGGAGGGCTGTGATGGGATTTTGGGGGCAGGGGGAGGGCCCTGTGTGGGTCAGAGCAGTGCCAGAGGCGGGGGTGTCTTAAGAATGGGCTTTGTGGGGTGGGGGGGACAGGCAGGGTCTGCAGCTGAGGCTCGGGAGGTATCATTGGGCTGGGGCAGTGCTGGTGGCTGGGCCCGGGGTCTCCTGCCGGCAGCAGTCACTGAAGCCGGGGGGGGTTCTTTGGTTTGTGGGGTGCCCTGCGGGGTACGCAGGAGCAGCCTGGGGGGGAAATGCTGGCGTGAAGCCTGTGCCAGGGGAGTATTGAGGGGAAGGGGGGGGTCCCCGAGCATTGAGCGTGGGGGCTCTGACACCTGAGTGTATGTAGGGAGCGTGTGTCGTGAGCGCAGGGACTGCTGGTGCTGTGCGAGGCAGCTCTGGAGGGGCTGGGCTGGGGGGGCCGGGGACACGTGGCCTGATGCAGCGAGTTCTGGGGCGAGAAGGGCCACCGGCGGGAGCTGGTGGTACCTGGGCGCTGGGAATAAGAGCTGGAGGGAATGTGACGGGGAGAAGCAGCGGCTCGGTGCTGTCGGAGGCAGCACAGGCAGCGGTGGGAAGCTGCTGGCCTTCCCTGTGCTGCTTGGGTGCCGGGAGGGCTGGGGGCTTTGGGGGGGGCAGCCGCCTGTTGTGCCGTGCCTGCCAGCCTCAGCCCGTGCTGTGCTGTTACCCCTACGCTTTCCAGCGAGAGCATCAGTATCAGGGGGCAGCTGCCGCCTGCGGGGTGCTGGGGCCGTTTCTCCCCGCTTTGTGCTATCCCTGATCGCTGCCGCTGTGCACTACGCTGCCCTTCGTGTCTTGGGGCACGCAAAGGCCTGGGTTCTCTCATTTAGTTGTCCCATTCGCGTTCTCTTTGCCATAAAATCATTGATGATACTCCCATTTTCTTTTTGCTTTTAGACGAGGCTCCCAATTCCAGCTGCATTTACCCAGTTCTGCATGGCTGGTTGTGGGGAGGGGGCCAGGCTCCTGCCCCCCCAGCGCTGATAAAGGGGAATGCTGTGGAGGACCGGACTGCAGCGCTCCCAGTAAGCCGTGTCCCACGCTCACCAGGAGCAAATCTTTGCATCTGTGTCTGCAGGGTTTGAGCCTGTTTCTGGGCTCCATGGCATGCTGCTGCCTTTGCTCTGCCTGTGCTGGAGCTTACCGCTGGTGCTGGAAGGTCTGACCCTGTGATTTGCCTTTTCCCTCCCGATTTGCCTTTTCCTTCCTGTTGCATTGTCCCTGCTTTTGCCGTTTCCTGCCTTCTCCTCGTGGCTGCCCTAACTGTCCGCCCAGCTCGAGGAGTTCCTCATGTTTTATCTTGTGACGCTCCCCTCCCCGTGCACACAGATGCTCTTTCTTGGCTTTGTGAGCTTTTCTGACACCCAGTTTCCTGGTTGTTCTGCAGCTTCTCTCAGCTTTGCCTTCCCCTTCCTGCCATTGCCTTGTAATACGCCTGCACTCGATGATCTTACGGATCTTTTCCAACCTAAATGACTCCGTGACTCTCCTCCCCGTCCCGGTGCCCTTTTTATGTTTCAGAAGTCAGTTCTTGCTGCTGTCAGTTGTCAGGATGGTGCTGGTGTCCCTCTGTGGCACAGTCCGCCGGTGAGAATACCCGATCCGAGACTTCCCTGCTGTCCCTTTCTTCGTTGTGCTTAGTGCTGCCTTCGACACGGAGCTTTGGATGGTTCTTTCCCACCCGGAGGATTTTGGCATTTGGCTCTGCGATGTTCAGTGTCAGTGGCTCCAGATCGCTCGCTGTCTTCTTGTGTTTTGAAATGTCTTCTCTCCCGACGCTCGTTCTTGCCCGTAAGCGTCCCGTAGCTCTGCTGTCCTTGCTCCTTGTCGCCAAGATTCCAGCGCGCCGGGCACTGGGCAGGGTGTCGGGGGGTCTGGGTGTCTGTAACTGCAGAGGGCTGGGATCTGCTGACAGGACTGGCTTTGCCACCAGGTTCCATCCTCCTCTTTGCCCATCTCCTTACTTCCCTTTGGTGAAATGCAACTATTTTCCTGAAGTTTCAGATCTTGGAGTGAGTAACGTGTCCCGCGGCCCCTTGAAGCTGCGTACTTCAACTTCACCGCTGCTGCCATCATGTGCCAGGCCCAGGAGGGTGGGCAGGTGATGGTGAGTGAGTTGATTTGAATTTTTACACAATTTTTATGCCCACGTTGGACAACAGATGCACCTGACTGTGCTCTTCGAGCTTGTTAGGAGCTGGTGATGCATGCCCCTGCACTCTTACAATGCGCATGCTCTGTTGCACGAAGAAAAAGTCACAAATACGATCATCCTCCTCCTCCTCCCTGTTTCGTAGGTTGGCCTCACGAGTGCTCCTGGGCAGGGAAGAATCCTGGCTCAGCGCGAGTTTGTCAGGAGGTTCTCGCCTCGCTTTGTAAGTACCTTTCAATGACTAATTGAAATGACACCGCAGCAGTCACACCACCCGGCGCAGCGTCCGTTTGCAGCGTGTTGGGTTTGCACTACGGTCACCCGAAAAACTCCAGCGTGGATCGTAGTTAACCCGTGTCCATTGTCCGGAAGAAAATATCACAGGAATAGCAGTTTCCATCTCTCTGTGAAGGAGCTGGCACTGTGGGATTCGGGCCAGGAGCTTTGCGGGTGGAGGATCTGATGGTTGTAACTCAGCTGTGTGTGATTTGTTCCACATTCTTTCTTAACAATTTCTCCTTCCAGCTGGACCGGGCGGGTTTTGTTGTGATGGCTCTGCCCTCCATTGGGATGCTGCTGTGATACTTGAGCAACAGAAAATCAGACAACCCCGAGAGGAAAAAAGAGGGAGGAAACCAGCACCCCGGAGCTCAGGAGGGAGCTACCATTAACCCACCAGAACCACCGGTGTGCTTGGACCGGCAACAGTCTGCAGAGGCACCGCCGGGGCCACGCTGCGGCCGCGTCGCTTCAGTGGCAGCGGTGCGTTGCCTTCTCCCATCAAAAAAGAAGAAAAAACACCGAAAAGCCCCGACCAAACCCGCTGCCTGCGCGTTCAGGGCAGCGTCCCTCACTCTGCGGCCGAGAGGTGCCAGTGAAGCTGCGACACGAGCGTGTTAATGCCCGGCGGAGCTCATTTGTGGGGGTGCAGCTCTGCAGCGTTTCTGGCGTCTGCGCTGCCTCCCAGGCCCCGCTCAGCCAGGGGAGCCCCTGCCTGCTGCAGTCTGCTCAAACCCTGGAAATCCTGGGGCGGGGGCTCCTCTTCCAGCTGCTGTCCACCTTGCCGAAACCCCTGCGGGAAGGAGCTCTGCCCACTGCTGTTGGAGAGCCGTGTTCTTTGCAAGCTGGGGCACGGGGAGCCCCGCTGTGTTTCGCTGAGCAGTTCGCTGCTGTGTGGCTGGTTGGGGTTTGTGGCTTTGGGGTTTGTTTTTGTTTTTTTTTTCCCCCTGGTTGCTCTGTTGAGGAACCCATGGCTTTGTAGTAAAACACACACCGTGGAAGAAACCTGCTTTGCTTTCACCGGGAGGGCCTGGAGGCACCTGGCTGCCTCCAGAAGCGGCTGAAAGGGCGTACAGGCAGGAAAATAAATCAGTACGTTACTCCATCAGGAAAATAAATGGAAAAATGGGAGCAGAGGGAATGTGGGGAGCTGGCACCTCGCGCCAGCTTTCCTGACAGCCCCCAGCGCCGCTATAAGGGGGTTTCTTCCACCGTTGTAAATAAACGGTAGCGTGGCTGCCCGTTGGGTGTGGATTTGTGCTTTTCCTCTGGAGGAGGGAGCAGCACAGCGATGGCTTGGCCGAGGGGACCCGCGTGTGGTGAGAGGGGGGTGATTTGTTTGCCCTGTGATCTGGGCAGGGGCTCCGTGGTGGCTGTTGGCACCGCACAGCCCGCTCTGGGCCACGCGTTGGAGCCCGCTCCCCGGCACTGGCAGCAGCCGAGAATTTCGTGTTGGTGGATAGAAATCGCGGGGCCATGCCGGAGCGAACACTGTGCCTTTGTTACCAGAACAATGTTTCCAAGCTGGGATTCCTCACCCCCTCGCCCCAACCTTCGCTGCCACCGGTTGCACCCTTTGTTTGGCCTGGTGAGCGTCGCAGCCGGCCGGGTTAGGGACACAGTGGCTGTTTGATGCTCAAGAAACTTTCAGGAAGGTGCGGGAGCTTTGTGCCAGCAGGGCTGGCTGGCGCAGCCCGCCGGGATGTGCCCGGCCACGGATTTTCCTCGCCAGGCTGAGAGGTAAGGCTGTTCTGCCTGCTCTGGGATGGGTTTTGGAGGGCAGGCTGGGAGGGTTTGAGGGGAAGCCGACGCAGAGGAGCTGTCTGTGTTGTATTTCTGATCGTAGCGCTCTTCTTTGAGCCTGGAGTTGGACCGGCGCTGGGAATGCCGGTCATGGACCGACGTGATGCTGGTGTGCCCGTGGTAGGGCTTCAGAGTGGGACGAGAGCCCGGAGGACGCCCGTGCCTGGCCCTCCTGCGCCCCGGCACCCTGGGGAAGGGGCCAGTTCCAGAAACCCCTTGGAAATACGGATAGTGTTTTGGTCCTCGCCTCGGGCGCTTGGAAACCAGGAGCCAGGAGGGCTGCTGAGCTCCCGTGCAGCCCCACAACCAGCGTGTGAGCTGGGAAAGGGCTGGTTCCCTGAGCCCCAGCCCTGGGATAATAATCCCGACTAAATTCCTGATGGTTTCCGAAAAAAACTTTGGAGCTTGTTCCGCCGCCCGGCCGCTGCGGTTTCCCTCCCCACAAGGCAGGGCAGGGCACCAGCCGTGCCAGCTCCGCTCCCGGCCGCCCCAGGCAGGTGTCACCTCCTGGCACCGCTCCGGAAAGTCGCGCAAAGGTCCCTGGTGCCACCTGCGTAAAACAAACACGGTCCTGGCGGGCTGAAGCCTTAGCCTGAGGAATATCGAGCGGAGAGACGGGGCCAAGGGACAGGCTGGCTCCGGGGTGGGGGACCAGGTCTGTGCCCGTGCGTGGCGAGAGGCCGTTTATTTATTTTCCTTCTGCTGATCGGGCGCTTCGTGTGCCAGTGGTGCTGGGACACCCGGAACAAAGGTTGCCGGAGCTTTCCAAAGCTTCCGAGCCGCTTCTGGCAGATGGGGATTAAATGCACCGGGGTGTTTATGGCTCGCGGGTGCCTCTGGCACGGGGATGGTTTGCTCCACCCGCGTTTGGTGGTGGCTTTTCCCAGGAAATGAAATCCCTCCTGGATCCAGCCCTGCTGGGTTTGTCCAAGGTGCGTAATCCTTCCGGCATCGCCCGATCCCGGCAGTTTGTTGTCGCCGAGGTCCGGTGCGAAGGGTTAACGCGGAGCCGGTGCGAGCAGCCTGTGCTGTGTGGGCAGCCTGAGTCACTGCTCGCCCTGCCCTTGTCGCCCTCGTCGCAGCCTTGGGTGCCCTCCTCTTGGGTGCCCTCCTCTTGGGTGCCCTCCTCAGCACGGCACGCTGCTCCCTGAGCTGGCAGCGGCTTGTGCAGGCTTGGAAAAGTGCGGCTGTGCCAGTGCCAAAGCTAACTGGGATGGAGGAAACCACCACTTTGGGGATACAGGGAAACTGAGGCACGGAGTAATGCGCCTGGCCTTATGGTGCTTTGGGGTTGCCCAGCTCCTGCTTGTCACTACAGCGGGCAGTGGATTATCCGTAAGTCCCACCGGCTGGCACGGGAAGGATGACTGGGAGTTGGGAAGGGGCACGAGGGGCACCCTAAGGCTGTTCTCGGACCCCGAAATCGGTGGAGAAGGAAATGGGAGGGTTGCTCAGTGCCGAGGGCACCCACAGCCCGGCGCAGAGCTGCGGCTGATGGGTCAGGGAGGAGGGAAAGGGGGAGCAAGGCTGGATTTGGGGTGCCCCACGAGGAGGGGAGCGTGTGTCCCTTGGTGGGGACGGTGCAGAGGATCTGTGTGGTGCAGGGCAAAGGGTTAACGGGGAAAAGGATCCGATTTGCCAAGTGGTTCCTGGTTTATTTTGTGTGTGAAAGAGGCAGGGACTGAGCAGGGAGGAAGAGGAGGAGAGCACCCAGCAGGGCTGGCCCCGTGGGGCCCACCGGCCGCATCACCCGCAGGTGGGTCCCTGGCAGCCCGGGGGGTGACCTGAGCCACCCAGGAGCCACCGTCCCCACTCCTGGGTGCTGCAGCACCCCCCTCGCCCACTGCCACCGCCGCGTCCCCCCACCAGCCGCTCGCCGGCACCTTCCCTGCCCTTTGCCCGGGACCGTGGGGACAGGGCGCCTGCGTCCCCGCTCCCACGCCTGGCGCTGGTGGGGTGTGACCCAAAGGTCACTGTCGTGACCCTCCAGCCGGTCACCCATCCCTCCGGACCTCGGTTTCCCAGGGTGGTGGCCAGCACGAGCATCCTCCACCCGCCTGGAAAGCCGGTGGCCGAGGGTTCATCCTTGCCGGTGCTGGGGATCCCAGTTGTGCCCGGAGATAAATGGGGGGCGAGGTGCTGGCACCCTGTGTCCCACCCGGTGCCGGGATGGGCAGCCACCTCGGTGGTGTGGGGTCAGAGTGGCTCGAAGGAGGAAGACCTGGCTTCTTGCTTCCTCCCCTGGGACTGGGTGCACAGGCTGGGTGCCCTCAGGGTGTCTGGGGACACTTCTCGTCCCCAGGACCCGTGCTGGCCTGGAGCATGGGGGGGACCCGCTGTGGTCCTGACCCCTCTCTGCACACTGCAGTGATGAGCGTTGGCCGTTCTCAGCGCGGGGCAGGGGGCTCCTCCAGGTCCCCATCCTGCAGCTGGCGGGTGGCACCGGCCCCAGCCTCCTCGCTGCTCTCCGCCTGGTGCTCCCCAACATTTTGGGGGGGCTTGGAACACAAGCATGGACTGGGAGGCCGGCTCGGTGCCCGGCTTCGCCCGCTGTGGGGAGCCAGGGGCTCCTGGCCGGTGGAGCCTGGCTCTTGCCGGAGCATCTCGGCACGGAGCTTACCGTGCCGGTGGGAAGCTGCTGCCGGTGTCCCGGTGCCAGCAGGTGATAAATGGGGCTGGTGTGACTCGCTGGGGTGCACCCCGAGGTCAGGGTTTGATTTGGGGGATGCTGCGATGCCGCTGCCGGATCCCATCCCTTGTCCTGCCAGCTCCCTGCGTGCAGGGGGTTGGGGTTACACCCCAAGATCTCCCAACTGGTTTCTGGTGCTACACCAGGAAGTTCCTGGGCATCCAAATGGCTTTTGTGGCACCAGCACCTGTAGGAGCTTGGGAGCCCTTAAATCGCCAGGCGGCCGTGTGTGCTTTTGGGGAGAGCCGTGCTTATCGCCGGCGGGAGCGCCATGGATGCTATCTTCACTATTTATTTATTCTTTTGTATTTGTGGCAAAGCTGCTCACTCGTTCTGGTCCGCTCCTGGGCAGATCGACGGCCAGATGATAGGCAGATGCAGAGGAAAGTGGGTTTTTTTATCAGCTGACTGAGCCGGGAATGTAAAAAACAGGAAAGTGGCTGAGCTCATCCCATTTCCCTCCCTGTCCCAAGTGGGGCTGCCCATGGGGCTCGGGCGCGGGGTGAGTCGGGACTGGGCAGTGCTGGGGGAGGATGTGCCAGCACTGGGAACGCCTCGGGCACCAGCATGGCCACTGGTGTCGGGATTTGGGGGCTGTAGGCAGCATGGACCAGAGCGATGGGCTGGACCAGAGGGACCGGGGCGCTCTGCTGGGGTTTGTGGTCATGGCTCCATCTCACCAACAGCAGCAGGAGAAGGGGTTTTGCTTTGGGGGGGAGCAACGTGGTCCAGGGAGGGAGCGGGCGTGATGGGGAGATGGCGTTTGGGGGGGGCTACAAGCTGCACCCCACAGTGGCCTTTTTTTAAAGGCTGTTGTAGCCACTTGGCGTGGGCAGCCCCAGTGTATCAGGATGCTGGGGGGTGTCGGGATGCTTGGGGGGCTTCCCCAGCCGGGTGTGGCCTTTCACAGGGGGTCACAACCAGGCTGAAAGCTCCCTGGGTCCCATCCTGCTGCTGGGCTGGGACCACACGTGCAGGGGCCAGATGCCACCAGACTAAATCCAGGTCCCCAAGGGACTTGCAGGGCAACCTGAGCATCCTCTCCCGAGGGACGGCTGCTCGGTGCGGGGATGTATCGCGCTGGGGAGGTGGAAATTCGGGGTTCTTGTGTTGGGGTGGGTGGGCTGCATCCTGACAGGGTCTCCCATGGTGGTGGGACCCCATCGCTGCTCAGCTCCCCCCAGACGAGCGGGCGAGGAGCCGCTCTCATCCCAGCCAAATTCCTGGGCGCTTAATGAGTAACCGGGGGCCGCTCGGCCTCGAGTGGGTGTTTCTGTGTGTTCCTGCCAGCCGCGGCCCCCGGCCCTGTTTGTGCAGGGCTGGGGGCCCGGGAGCGCTCTGCACCGCGGCGCCGGCACTGCGGGCTCGGGGGGGCCCCGTGCCATGCGTGGGGCTCGGCAAGGTCAGCGCAGGGGGGACGAGTCGGGGGGGCCAGCTCCTCTTTATGACCCTCGTAAGCTTTACGGGCTGGTTAAAGCTCGGAGAGCGGCTGTAAAAGCCATCTGGGGGGAGCTGGGGTTGGGGGGGGGGCGGGTCTGCAGAGCTCAGCTGAGACCCCCCCAACTCGTTCCATGCCCCGCGCCAAGGCCTGGCCGGCCGCCCCCGACGCCTCCGCTCCTCCTTCCCACAGCGTGCGGCACTGAGCGCGCCATGGACGGTCCCGACATCTTCCTGGGCCCCTGCGAAGGTGCCCTCTGCGGGGTCCCGGGCCAGAGACGTCGCTGCATGTCGGCCCTGGAGCCCAGCGCCGCTGCCAGCCCCAGCGCCGAGGCCGGCTGGGAGGAGGAGGAGGAGAAGGATGAGGAGGAAGATCATTTTCGGGGGGTGCCGTTGCGGCGATCCTGCGCCCTCCGCACCTCCATCCGCTCCCGGGACCCCTTCCGCCGGCACAGCTGGGAGCCGGGCAAGGAGCTGCGTGGGGTCCCTGGCTATGGCCAGCTCAGGTAGCGGTGACCTGCCCTGTGTCCCCACCCCGGCCCCGCAGCCAGCCCCCGCTCCGTGCCCTCGCACCGCTGCTCCCGAGCCCCCTGCATCCAGGGGTCGGGGTCTTCCATGCAGCATCTCCCCACCCAAGGGGCGAGCATCCCCTCATCCCCCCACCCTGAGAGCGAGCATCCCCCCATCCCATGGGCAAGCATCCCCTCATCCCCGCACCCCAGGGGCGAGCATCCCCGCACCCCAGGGGTGAGCATCCCCCCACCCCACGAGCGAGCATCCCTGCACCCCGAACTCCCGGGGCGAGCATCCCCCCACCCCATGAGCGAGCATCCCTGGCCCTGACCACGTGGAGCTGCCCTGAGCGCTGGGTGCTAGAGCAAGGCTGACCCCATGGGGATGGGGGTCCCAGTTTGGTGGCAGTGACACCCCCCACACACCCCCCCCAAGCTCAGGGTCCCCTCTCCCCGCTGCAGTGTGAGCCTCAAGGGGCTGAGCCCCGAGGACATGGACTCCAGCGCGGAGCAGCTGGATGGGCTGGGGCGGCACCAGCGGGACCCCCGGCGAGTCCCCCTCATCCACAGCCACGACGACCTGGAGTCCCTGCTCTCCCAGGATGAGGAGGATGAGGCCGATGTGCAGCGGGCGCAGGTAGGACAGCCCCCCCCCCTTCCTGGCACCCAGCACCTGCCGCAGGGAAGGGATTCAGGGCCTCAGCCTAGGTGAGGGTGGGGGACCCCGGGAGAGGGGATCATGGGGGGTCCCCAGGAAAGCCCCATCCTGGGTGGCTTTGCCTTCATCCTCGGGGCTTTGCCATCATCCTGGAGCCGGGATGCTCCTATCCGAGCTGTGTTATCCCCTGGGAGCAGCTCCATTGTGGGGGTCAGTGGCAGGGAGGGGCGGCCCAGGGGCCTGGGGACCATCCAGCACCGGCACCACCCTGGGGACGGGCAGCTGCCCTGTGCCCCCCGCCGGGCCCTGCCAAAGGGTGGGTAGGGGGTGGCAGGGATGGAAGCCGGTGACCCCGATGCCAACGCCATCGCCACTGGCAGGAGGATGCGTGGAGGCTGCCGGCGTACCGGGCCAGGCAGAGCGGCGGCGGCTGTGCCCTCTCCAAATCAGCATCGCTCAGCATCATCGACAGCTTCCCCGGCGCAGATGGTGAGTGGCAGCACCCATGACCCCCCGGGCAGCACCCACCTCGCACCCCTCGGCGCTGCATCCCCAGCCCTGCTCAAACCTCCCCAATAACGACCCAAAATCGATGGCGCTGCCGTCCGGAGTTCATTATTTCTCATCCCCCCAGTGCAGCAGCCCTGGACCGCGGTGGATGCTTCGCCACCCAAAGGAGCTGCTTCTCTCGCTGCGCTTCGGCCACGCTTTTAATTCATTTTTCTTTTGCTGTTGCAGAAATTTCCCCCTTCGCCTCCCAGCAGAGCCTGGTCAATGGGTGAGTGGGGGCCAGGGGGGCACGTTGTACCCCTGTGCCGGGGTGAATGAGGGACCAGGGAGCCCCCAGGGGAGGGTTAGAGAGGAAAAAATTGTTCCCAAAAATGGGGAATTTTTGGCTCGTGACTGCAGGGAGGGCACGGGGCGGCCGAGCCCTGGCGCACGTCACCCATTCCCGGCATCGGGGTCAGCAGGAGCGGAGGAGGTGGTGTCCCCCCCTGTCCCTGGGGTGCCTGGCCCCCCTCCCAGCATCACATTGTGCCGGTGGCACGGGGCCCCCGCGCCTGTCACAGCCCATTCCCGTCTTCATTAGGGCGCTTGTTCCCGGGGGATCGGCACGCTGGGGGCTGGCCGGGAGCCCCAAGCGAGGACAGGGACAGGGACAAGCTGGCCCTGAACCACCTGGCCAAACAGGATGGTGCTGAGTGGCCCCTGCACCCTGCAGCTGCCCCCAACCGTGTCCCCAGGGATGGGCTGGGAGCAGGGCTTGTCCCCCGCTGGGGTTGGCTTGTCCCCCACCCATGGTGGCTTGTCCCCGCTGAGGGTGGCTTGTCCCCTGCCGAGGGTGTCCCCAAGGAGCCAGGGCCAGCCCTGAGAGAGACCCCCCAGCAAAGTGGGGGTCTGTGCTTGTAGCACCCCACAACCTTGGGGCTGCACCCCCTACGGAGCGGGACCACCGCCCTGCTCCCCAAATTACAGAACGGGTGACACGGTAGGGGGGTCACCGAGGAGGGGCTGTAGCCACCAGCCTGGGGGGGCCACCCGGGCACCCCGCGGGGCTTGGGGTAGACAGAAGGGCTCTGTGCCCCGGAGAAGCCGGGGCGCTGGGCTCGCTCCTCCCTGTTTGCCGGCCCCGCAGCGGCTGGGGACAGAGGGGGATTGTCCAGGCTGGATCCTCCATCTCCTGCAGCTTCGGCGCCGGGAGCTGCGGGCAGCTGGCGGGGGAGGCGGGGAGCCAGCGCTGGGAAGAGACCCCCCTGGGCCGGACCCTCAGCTTCATCAAGAGGATGACGGGGAAGACGAAGGTAGGGGGCTGGGGGGGGGTGCAGCAGAGGGGGTGGCGTGGCGATTCGCCCCCCGAAGATGCCGTGGGGGGGGGGGCGGGGGGGGTCTGTTTGACGCTCTGCCCTTTGGGAAGCCATGCCTCAGTTTCCCCTCTCCTGCTCGGCACTGTTTTCATACGTCGGGATCTAAAGGGGGGGGACGGACGTGGGGGGGGCGACACCCCAAATGCCCTCAGAGGCAGGGGGGGTGGAGACAGAGGATGGAGGTGCTTGCCCAGTGGGTACCGGGTCCTGCCAAGGCCCCAGTGCTGTGGTTTCGGTGGCACTGCCGTGGCCCCCCCGTCCCCCTCCCCACCATCCCGCTCCACCCAGAGCCGGCAGCGCTCGGGACAGTGGCAGGCCCTGGCACCCAGCGGCGGGCTGGGGGCCACACGGGGACCCCTGCCCACCATGGATGGGGGACGGTTGCCCCCCATCCCCCGCCCCCCCCCGGAGCTGGCTGGGCTCGGCCCCCGCTGTGGCCGAGGAAATGAGGTTTTTCCTGGCGGCGGGCACGCTTGTTTGTGCGCTGAGCTCCCTGCCTGCGCGGCCCCCCCCGGCCCCCCCGCCCCATCCCGGCGGTTTCCTGCAGCTTTTCCTCCATTCGGGATATTTTCCTCCTGCTCCTTCCCAGCTCGGAGGGCAGCAGGACCCTGCCCAGACCCCCCTGTGCCTCAGTTTCCCCATTTCTCCTCGTAGGAGAAACCTGCTGGTTGGGTGCTGGAGTGTTTTGGTTGACTCTGGGGCATGGGGGGGGGGGGGGGGGGCACCACCGTCCCCCTGCCACGGGGCCAGAAGCTTAAGGGGGGGAAACTGAGGCAGAGCAGCGCACGCAGTGTCCTGGGGACACAGGGGCCACCTTTGCGTCCCCATGGCGTTGCCGCCCACCCCCCCTGCCACCCACTTCTGGGGGGTGAAGCCCCCCTCCCCCCCCTCAAGGCGGCCCCCCGGGGGTTGCAATTTGCCGCCATGCGAAGCCATTAATCCCCCCACTCCCCACCTCAGCCCCCGCCTGCGCCGGCCGGATTAGCCGCCAGCTGTTCCTGGCATCCTGGGGGGCCACGCACCCCCTCCATGGTTGGGGTGCCAAAACCCACCCCAGCACGGCCAGACCCCCGGGTGGGATGGCCCCGTCCTCGTCCCACCCTGCCAGGCGCCAGCCCGGGGCTGCGAATGGTTTTAAATCCAGGATTTAATATTATTTTTATGTATTGAGCGGGAGGAAAGGGCGGCTGGGGCCGCGGTCACACCAAGTCTGGGCTTTGCCAAGTGTGTCCTATAAAATTCCAGGGGAGGGAGAAGCGTCCTCGGGGGCTGGGGGCACTGGTGGGGGGCTGGGTGGATGGGAAAGGGGGTCGATCCCGGCCGAGGCAGCGGGACAGGGAGCCGCACACGTGGCGATTGCATCAGGCAGAGCGGGGATTGGGGTGGGGAGTGGGGCGCCCACCCTGGCATCGCCGCTCAGGGCAGGAGGGAGGGGGGGGCACGGTGAAGCCACCCAGCAGGGTCCCCACGGTGCTGGTGGCACAGGGGTGGCACCCGATATCCTGCCAGGTGTCCCCTCGGCTGTGCCGCCAGCCACATGGTGGTGGGGGCGGGGGGTCCCAAAGAGAAGCTGCGGTGGGGATGGGGATGGGTCCCCAGGGTGCTGGGATGCCAGGGCTTGATGGGGGTCCCCAGTAGAGGGGTCCCCAATAGAGGGGACCCCAGGAGAGAAGAACCCAATAGAGGGGACCCCAGCAGAGGGGTCCCCAATAGAGAAGAACCCAATAGAGGGGTCCCCAGTAGAGAAGAACCCACCAGAGGGGTCCCCAGTAGAGAAGAACCCACCAGAGGGGACCCCAGCAGAGGGACCCCAGTAGAGAAGAACCCAATAGAGGGGACCCCAATGGAGGGGACCCCGGCAGGTCCGTGGGCAGCGGGGAGCAGCCGGTGCCATTCTGGGGGTCCAGGCTGGAGCCACGCGGGGCTGGGGAGCGCTGGGTGCTGGGGGGGAAGCGGCCAGGGCGGCAGCGGAGGGGAGGGACCGCGCTATTTCAGGAAGAAATAATAATCCCGGCCGCCGGGGCCTGGCTCGCGCTGCCTCAGGGACTCAGCACCCTCCCCACCCCGGGGACCCCCACCATGTACCACCGGCCTGCGCCCAGGGTGAGTCACGGCAGCGGCTCAGCCCCGGGGGTCCCACTGGAGTCCCACCGGGGTCCCACCAGGGTCCCGTGGGTTCCCGCCGGGGTCCTGGGGCGTCGCTGCCGCCAGCCTTGCCCCACCACCGCTGGGGTGGGCTCGTGGCCCCGCGTGGTGCCGGGGGGCTGCGGGGCATGGCGGGGGGACCCCCAGCCGCAGGGACCCATGATGCTGTGGGGTGGCTGCATCCCGCCGCGATGCCCGGCATGAGGTTTGGGGGGGTTGGTGCTGGGGTCACTCTGTCCTTGGGCAGGGGGTGGGGGCTGTGCGGCTCCCCCCTGGGGCCGTGGGGGTCCCCTCTGGGCCGGAGCCCCCCCATCTCCTCCCTGCCTGACTTTTTATGGCTGAGCCGCCGCCGCTTCCCCCTTCGCCCTCTTGCTCCCACGTGATGCTCGGGGCTTTCCAGCACCCGCATCTGGCCCCGCCATGTGGGGGGAGGCAGCGGACCCCCTCGGCTGCCCCCCGCGCCTCCCCACTGGCTTCATCCTCCTCCGCGGGGGCCGGGTGCCCGTTCGGGGTTCCCTTCCGTCGGTTTGGGGCTGTTTCGGGGTCACGGCCGGAGGCGCTGGCGCCTGGGGAGGAAATGAGAAATCAAGGACGGGGGCTCCGGGTGGAAGGAGCGTGACCGCATCCCCCCCATGCCCCCCCGGGTGCTCAGCGCGGCCTGGTCAGGGTTTGCTTCTGCTTTCAGGACCCCGATTTAATTAGAACCCGGCCTTGGCCACGGGGCCCCGGCCCAGGCAAGAGCCTGTGCTGGGCTAACAGCCATGGCGGCCACTGGCCAAGGGCCCTGGCTGGGGCTGCCGCCTGCTGCAGGGCATCGGGTGCCTTCTCCCAAGGGTGCTGGGAGCTGCGCGCATCCCCACCCCGCATGGGTGCATCCCCCACCGTGTATGTGTACATCTCCGCTGTGCATGGGTGCATCCCCGCGATGCATGGGTGCTGTGCATGGGTGCATCCCCGCCGTGCATGGGTGCCGTGCATGGGTGCATCCCCGCCGTGCATGGGTGCATCCCCGCCGTGCATGGGTGCTGTGCATGGGTGCATCCCCGCCGTGCATGGGTGCTGTGCATGGGTGCATCCCCGCCGTGCATGGGTGCTGTGCATGGGTGCATCCCCACCGTGCATGGGTGCTGTGCATGGGTGCATCCCCGCGATGCATGGGTGCTGTGCATGGGTGCATCCCCCGCCATGTGTGGATGCATCCCCGCCGGGCATGGGTGTCGTGCATGGGTGCATCCCCGCCGGGCATGGGTGCTGTGCATGGGTGCATCCCCGCGATGCATGGGTGCTGTGCATGGGTGCATCCCCGCCATGTGTGGATGCATCCCCGCCGGGCATAGGTGTCGTGCAAGGGTGCATCCCCACCGTGCACGGGTGCCATGCATGGGTGCATCCCCACCATTCATGTGCCATGCATGAGTGCATCCCCACCCTGTGTGGGTGCATCCCCACCGTGCATGGGTGCCACGTGTGGGTACGTACCCACCGTGCATGGGTGCATCCCTGCCATGCATGGGTGCCACACGTTGGTGTGTACCCACCGTGCATGGGTGCTATACGTGGGTGCATCCCCACCGTGCATGGGTGCTGTGAGTGGGTGCCTCTCCATCCTGCATGTGTATGTCCCCACCATGCATGGGTGCTGTGAATGGGTGTATTCCCGCCATGCATGGCTGCCATGCACGGGTGCATCCCCACCATGCACGGGTGCATCCCCACCACGTGAGGCTGCACCCACCCATGTCCCGTGGGCTTTGCCAGGCCGGATTCGGCACCGCCGTGCCCTTCCCTTCGCTGTGGCACCGGTTGCCGCCGCGAAGCCGAGGCAGCTCACGGGGCTCGGTGGCTTCGGTGACTTTTCGCCGTGGTCATGCACGCGGCTTTGTCCCCATCCTCTTGGCAAGCGTCAAGTGCCGCCAGGCACGGAAATACCGGGAAAAAGGGACATTTATTTGCTGAAGGAGCCGTTTACACCCGCACGACCCCACGGTGGGTGGGGGGGCTCTGCCCTGGGGGTCACTGGGTGACGCTGGGGGGGGACGGGGTCCCCCAAAAGCCCCCCTGGGCCACGGGGCTTGGAGCTGTCCCGGTGCCTGGGTTTTCTTGGCAACCTCGTAATGTTATCACTGGCAGCGAGCAGGATAAATCTGATAAATCCAATAAATCCTGGCTTCTCCCGGCCGGCGAGTTAATGTTAAACCGGTTGGCGGTTAACGCGGCTCCTGGTGCCGGGGGGTCCTCCCCGAAGGGTGTTTTAAGGGGGGAAAAAACCCCACAATTTTTCCAAACTGCCACCTTCAGCCTGACTTCCCGGCGTGGGGGGCGCGGGGGGGGGGTGTGTGGGGAAGCAGCTTTCCCCCAAAAATAAGCTGGAGGGAAGCGCCAGGCCCCCGGGGGTCAGGGTCCGGCATCGATTTGGGAGATAAAAGCCCCAAAATGGAGGAAAAAGCCGGCACCAGGCCCAGGGCACAGGGATGGGGCTCGTGTGGTGCCCCGAAACTGTGCGCTGGGGGGGGCTGGGGGGGGGGGCTGGGGAGCCCCACGGGCCATTGGAACCCTATGGGAGTTTCAGCTTCTTTTTTGGGGTTCCAGCCCTGGGGGCGTGCGGGGGAGGGGAAACTGAGGCAGAAGGGCAGGGGCTGGGGAGGGGGGGGGATCCGGGGGTGGCGCCGGTGTAACCGGTTGTACAGGCGGAGGGGCCCGATCCTGGGGGGCGCTGCCGGTCCCGGCCCGAACAAGAGAGCGGCGGCAGCACGAGGCCGAGGGGGGGGGGGGGGGGAGGGGGGGGGGCGGTGGGACCCGCCCCCGGGCGGAGCCAGGCGGGCCGCGGGCGCGGTGGCCCCGCCGAGATGTCCCGCATCGAGTCGCTGGCCCGGGGCGAGGAGCGAGCGTGCCAAGGTGGGTCCCGCCGGGGGTCCCCCCCCTCCCCCAGCCGTGCTCCCTTGGGGGTGGAATGCCCCCCCTCCTGCTCCTGCTTTGGGAGGGGGGCATCCCTCACCTCCCCCCCCCCCCCCCCCCCCCCCCCCGGGTCGCTGCCCCCCGGCTGGGGGGGGCTCTGCCCTTCCCCCACCCGTGGGGGGGCGTTTGTGGGGTGCCGGGGGCGGGGGGATGCTCGGAGCGATGTCGCGGTGTTGTGCTGGTTGCGGGGGTCCCTAGGCAAAGCGGGGGGGGGCGCCGCTCCCCGTTATGTAGCGGGGTCTCCTGGGAAGCCCCTAACGCTCCTGCCCTGGCCCCCATCCCCCCGGAGCTCCCCCCATCCCCCCCGGAGCCCCCCCACCCCCGGACCATCCCGCCAGCGACTCTTTGGGCCGAGCGGCGGCCCAGACTCCCCCGCCCCCTCGGTCCCGGTTCCACCGGAGGCCTTTGGGGGGGGTGAAGCCCCCCCAGCTCCTGCCGAGGGGGGTGGAAGCGAGGTGGGCCCCCCCCGCCCTCCCCCCGCTTTTATTGTCCCGGTACAGACAAAGGCCAGCCGCCCCTTGGGCGATGGGGAAACTGAGGCACGGGGGAGCGGGGGGGGTCGCCGGCCCGGGGGAGCGTATCCGCGTTACCGGTGACTTGGGGGGGGGGGCCCGGAGCATGTGGCAATTGGTGGCGTGGCGAAACGGGGGCCGAGGGGGGGGGGATTCAGCTGGTGCTTACCGGCGCTTGGCAGGGCTTTGTGCTCCGGCGACGGGCGTGCAAGGGGGGGCGTGCAAAGCTCAGCCCCCCCCCCCCCCCCCGCCTCAGTTTACCCCAACGTGGGGATTTTATTTTTTTTTTGGGGGGGGGGGCACACGTGGGTGCGTGCTGCCCTTGCATGCACCGAGTTTGCCAGGTCTGAGCCGCCCGTGGGGGGGGTCCCGGGGGGCTCAGCCCCCTGGGTTGGGGGGGGGGGGGGGGGTATGGGAGAGGGTGGCAGAGCTGGCGGGGGGGGGTGGGGAAGTGGTTGTTGGTTCCTGCGCCGGACATGGCGGGGGGGGGCGGGGGGGAAATGGCGGTTTTTGTTTAAAGAAAGTTTCATCAAAGCGTGTTTCGCCCCACCCAGGGCTGTGCCCTTCTGGAGGGGGGGGGGGGGGGGGGGGGGGGCTGGCGGGGGGGGGGGGGGGGGGGGCTGGCTGGGGGGGACCCCCCCGCTGCGGTGACGGGGCAGCGCTTGGAGAGCAGCCACCGGCCCCTGCGGCCAGCTGTCAACCGCTGGAGAAACAGGGCCCCCCCCCTCCATGGCAGCGGGGGGGGGGACACAGCCGCGGGACCCCCCCCCCCGCCGGCTGTGATGTGCCAGCGGCAGATGCCATGCGCGCCCCCCCCCCCCCCCCCAACTGTGGCTTTTTTGACAGGGGGGACCCCATCACCCCCCCTCTTTCCCTTCCCTGGAGCCCCCCAAAACAGTAGGGGGGGAGCCCACCACGCTGTACCCCCACAGCCTCGCTCTTTAAGCCTCGGGGGGGGCACAATGGGTGTCTGGGGGGGGGGGGGGGGCACCCCCTTTTCTGGGCGAGGGGGGAGCCCCGGGGGGGGAGGGAGTCTGGTCCCCGCTCAGCAGCATCTTTTGTTGCCGGGATGGCGCTGGCTTTGTTCAGCACCGGGGGTGGCAGGCGGGGGAGGGGGGACGGGGCTGACCCCCAAGGCGGGGGGACACTGTCCCCAAGCAGGAGGGGACCACCACAGCTCCGTGGACACCGTGCCAGGAGTCATCACCCAGGTCAGACCTTAGTTGTTTCTTTTTGGTTGGTTTTTTTTTTGGAGGGGGGCTGGGGGGGCTGCCCCCCAACCCCAGCTCACGGAGGCGGTGATGCCGCAGGTGGATTTTGGGGGACGCACGCGCAACCGTGGGGTGGTGGCAGCTGGGGGCTTGGCATCACCCCAAAAGCCTCCCCCCCCCCCAGGGTCTGGCTGGAGTTTTGGGGTGCGGGGGGGGGTGTTCTCACGCAGGAAGAGGAACGTACTATCTTGGGCGACGGCGGCGGTGCCAGCAGAAATACACCCGCCGTAGGCGTCGCACCGCAGCGCTGGAATAAAAAAGCAGCTAACCCCAAAAAAACCCCCCGTTTCTGGTTAAAGCGAAGAAACTTTTTGCTCCCCACCAGCGCCGGGGGGGGGCAGATGTAGGGGGGACCCCTCCGAAACCCCCAGCCCGGGGATGCCGTGGTGCCCAGTGCTGGGGTTTGGTGCGGGGGGGGGGGGGGGGGGGGGGAGCGTGGCTGGGGTTGGGGGTTGGCTGTGCTGGGGGGGGTTGGCATCGGGGTATCCACTGATGGGGGTTTTACTGGGGGACCCCCAGGCACCCTCTGTGTTGGGGGGCGTGGGGACGGAGGTGGTGGCATGGCCGTGTCTGTCCCCCCCCCCCCATGTATTTACAGCCTGGGGTGCAGCCTGACACCCACTGTCAGACCCAGGTGTCTGGGCAGGGGTGGGGGTCACCACCCCACCCCCCCCCCAGTGACCCCCTACCACGTCCCACCGGCAGCAGGGACCCTCTGTAGCCCCCCCCCCCCCCCCCCCCAGGGTGGCACAGGAGTGTCCCTTTTGTCCCACACCAGGCGTGATGTGGGGCTGCCAATGGAGGGTCCTCCTCCGAAATGCCCCCCCCCGTCACATCCCGTGTGCACCCCCCTCTATGGATGGGCGACGGGCTGCATGCCCCTCCCCCCCCCAATATTTCTGGGGTGATGCTGAAGCCTTGTGGGGTTTTTATGGCACCGTCACTGCTTTGCGCCTGTCCCCCCCTCCGTGTGGCCTTTGTGAGTGGGGGGGCACCCAGGCAGGGGTGGGGGGACCAGGGCAGGGTGGGGGTCTGGGGGGGGGTTGGTGTGCTGCTGGTGGGGGGGGGGGGGTCATGGCTGCAGGAAAAGGATTCGCCCCCCCCCCCCCCCCCGCCTTTGTCTGGGGATGGTTGGGGTTCCTGGGGCTGCGCTGGGGGGGGACTCTTTGTGGGGTGGGGTGCGGGATGGGGGCAGGAAAAATGGGGAGAAAGGGGAGAAAAGGAGAAAACGGGGGGGGGGGGGAAGGGGAAGAAAGTGGGGAAAAAGGGAAGAAAAGGGGAAAAAGGAAAGAAGAGGGCAGAAAACAGTGGGGGAGAGGAAAAGGAAAGAAAAGGGGAGAAAAAAAGCAGAGGAAAAGGG